>NC_053494.1:53473748-53758748 GCF_905171775.1 Rana temporaria
ACTTCACTTTTGTTGAAAAAAAAAACAATCCCCTCTGTGTGATCAATGTACATTGCAGGGATTTTCAAAAAATTTGTTGCAGATTCTTACCTGTCTCTTCTTTGATGAAAAAGCTGTTTATTCTTCTATATCTTTTAGATACAGTGTATGAATGGGAGTGACTTTTTTTTATTAATGCTCAAGTGATGCACTTGCATTTTTCCAATGAGAAAAGCTGTAAGGTCTGCACCCCTTTAGAAGCGATTAACCCATTAGGAGCATCCAACCAAAAATGCTCATTTTGTCTAGGGGAATCGGCTATTTTTTTTTAAAAACGAAGCAGTACTTACCGTTTTAGAGAGCGATCTTCTCCGCCGCTTCCGGGACTGGGCGTTCCTCAGACGGTCGCATCTATCGCGTCACGAGTAGCCGAAAGAAGCCGAACGTCGGTGCGGCTCTATACGGCGCCTGCGCACCGACGTTCGGCTACTTTCGGAAAATCGTGACGCGATAGATGCGACCGTCGGAAGCCTGTCAGAAAACTGTCAATCAAATAGGAACGCCCAGTCCCACAGCCCATACCCGGAAGCGGCGGAGAAGATCGCTCTCTAAAACGGTAAGTACTGCTTTGTTTTTAAAAAAACTAGCCGATTCCCCTAGACAAAATGAGCATGAATCTAATGTTAAAAATGTACATTTCTGGGTGAACCTCCACTTTAAGCTGCTGCAGCACCGCCTACCCTCTGTCCTGCTCCTTTCCATAACAGATCACAGACAGGGCGGGACAGGGCCGCAGCAGCTTAATTTTTATTGTAGCCACATATTGTCTTCTGGTCTTCCTAAAAATGGCGCTCTTTCTCTCCCTTTTTCTTTCTTTCTCTCCCTCTCTTTCTTTCTTTCTTTCTTTCTTTCTTTCTTTCTATTCCTATTTCTCTCCCTCTTTCTTTCTATTCCTATTTCTCTCTTTCTCTCTTCATCTCTTTCTTTCTTTCTCTCCCTCTTTCTTTCTTTCTTTCTGTTAGGACTAGAAATAAAAAAAAAAGACAGTACTTTATATCTTGATAAAACAGAGGAGATGGCAGTTATTGATTATTTTGATTTTACAATCACTTTAACTATTATATTTACATATTATTGGTCTGGGTAACTGGGGGGTATGACAGGGCTATGTCCTTTACCCAAATACTTTAAACTAAAATGTGTCACTTTTTCTTATTTCACAAAGTTGAAAGCCATGGTTTTAACAGCAAGCATTAGAAAAGTGTAGGCTGGAGTACCCACAATGCTGAGTTGGTGCATGTACAGAGCTTTGAGGTTTAAACACCTAGCGTGAACTCTGCCAACCCTTGTGGATTTATGCGGTGCAGCTGTGAATTTAGAACTGTATTGAATATGCGGAGTGATGAGGATTGCTTTTACTCAACATGTTTTGCGTTGAAAAAACGCTTCATCAGGAGCATAACGGTAAGTACAATAAGTCTCCGCAGGAATGTGTGAAACAAACCATCGAGAATAGTCAAATGGCATATATAGTGATGTTACCTGGCCTGCCTGGTAGGCTAATGACAGGTTGTTTAAAACATCAGGATATATGCGTGTAAAAAGCTTTGGCCTAGCGCACAAAAATATAAAGGTAAAAAACGGTTTATGTCAGGCGACAAAAAATACTCCAAAAGGGGTCCCAATAGCGAATCCGGAATGGGTAGCCAACTAATCTGGATAGCTTGTAGGCTTAATATCCAGCAGGGCATGGAAAACAGGTCCGAACAGGAGCCAACAGGAGTGTATGGTGTCAGTGTCGCACCAGACATGTCGTACTTACCGTTATGCTCCTGATGAAGCGTTTTTTCAACGCGAAACATGTTGAGTAAAAGCGAGTAAAAGCAATCCTCATCACTCCACATATTCAATACAGTTCTAAGGATCTAAAAGTTTTTATATAATTTCTGGTGCTGTATGATTTCTGTTTAATATTAAAGCGGAGGTTCACCCATACATAACTATTTTTCCCCTTAGATGGATGCTCGTTTTGTCTAGGGGAATCGGCTAGTTGTTTTAAAATATGAGCCGTACTTACCGTTTACGAGATGCATCTTCTCCGCCGCTTCCGGGTATGGGCTGCGGGACTGGGCGTTCCTATTTTGATTGACGGTCTTCCGAGAGGCTTCCGACAGTCGCATCCATCGCGTCACGATTTTCCAAAAGAAGCCGAACGTCGGTGCGCAAGCGCAGTATAGAGCCGCACCGACGTTCGGCTTCTTTCGGCTACTAGTGACGCGATGGATGCGACCGTCAGAAGCCTCTCGGAAGACTGTCAATCAAGAAGGAACGCAGAAGACCCGAAAGAAGTCCCGAAGACCCATACCCGGAAGCGACGGAGAAGATGCATCTCGAAAACGGTAAGTACTGCTCATATTTTAAAACAACTAGCCGATTCCCCTAGACAAAACGAGCATCCAACTAAGGGGAAAAGAGAAAAAAAAACTTAATTGGGTGAACTCCCGCTTTAACCTTTATGAAATCTCTCCTATGTATGTACTGTGAATAATATGCCGATATTATAGTATCATGTTCACAAAGTTTTGTATATCATTTCTTGTTCTGTAAATGTTCTACTTTTATGAATAAATATACCCATAGTATTTTTACTATATTCACTTGTACCGTCTAAAGTCCATCTTATTAGCCCAGCTCTATTCCTAGTTACAGGAAATCTATCTTGGCTGAAGGCTGGAACAAGTTATATTTAAGAACTTATTTTTTGCTTACGGTTCTGCCCTGCTGTGAAGTGTGCAATTTAGATTTTACCCTGGAGCCATCAATGCAACATTAGAAATCATGTTAGCATTGATAAAAAAAGCTTCTAAATGTGAGTAACACTTTGCAATTCTGATATATGAACAGCATATAAGTGTATATCTAAGGACGAGGCAGCTTCTCCACACAATAACATCCTGGGGTGCACTGGATGACAAAAGACTTGTGTGATATTTATAAGGCTGGAACAAGCTGTAAAAGGATGTGTGAAACATGTTGGCAAGCAAAGGGTATTTATGCTAAGTGCTTCTCCAAGGAAATCCCTGGACAGATGTCAGGTCAGATAGCTGTGATGAAATGCCAAAAGTAGAAAAACTCTTGTTACTGACAAGGGGACAACCCTAGATTGTGCTTGTGTGGCAAATCAAAAACCCTACTAAGCTTAAAAGTGAATTATCCACTAATAACTCAGTTGACACCCCTTAACTCTTTACAATGCCGAATGTGCTGATTTTATAAAAATAGCATACGTATCTTACATATCCTTGCTTTAAATGTGCATCACTCCTAGAAGAGAGTGCCTGTCATAAGACATCACAGGGCACTACTACAGTAAAACCTTGGTTTGCAAGCATAATTTTTTCCAGAAACATGTTTGTAATCCAAAGCACTTGTATATCAAAGCATTTTTTTTACAGAGTATTAAAGAGAAGAGAAGCGCCTCTAAGGCCGGGTACTCACGACCAAACATGTATGGTGAAAGCGGTCCGTCGGACCGTTTTCACCATACATGTCTGCCAGAGGGCTTCTGTACGATGGTTGTACACACCATCGTACAGAAGTCCGCGCGTAAACAATACGCGGGGCGTGTCCGCGGTGTCGCCGCGTCGATGACGCGGTGTCGCCGCGACAATGACGCGGCGACGTGGGCGGCCCGCCTTTAAAATGCTTCCACGCATGCGTCGAAGTCATTCGACGCATGCGAGGGACGGCGGGCGCCTGGACATGTACGGTAGGTCTGTACTGACGACCGTACATGTCCGAGCGGGCAGGATTCCAGCGGACTGTTTTAAAACAAGTCCAGGAATATTTGTCCGCTGGGAAAAGGCCCGGCGGGCAAATGTTTGCTGGAATTCGGCCCGCTCGCGCCCACACACGACCAAACATGTCTGCTGAAACTGGCCTGCGGACCAGTTTCAGCAGACATGTTTGCTCGTGAGTATGGGGCCTTAGTGTAGCAATAAGTTGCTAAATGTTGTACCTTCATTAAATGTAACCATATTGCTACACTTAGATTTTCCTCTCTTCTGTTTTATACTCAGACATGACGCTACTCTTATATCAAGACATCGCTTGTATATCAAGGAAAAATGTATTAAAAAATGTTGCTTGTCTTGCAAAACGCTCTCAAACCAAGGGTTTACTGTATATATAATTGTAGCACTACTCCTGTAGGAGCTGCTGGATTAAATTTGGGCATGTCGTTACCTCACAAATGTCTGCACCAACACTTAGTCTCTTTTTCTTTCAAGGTTTTATTAAACAAACTCAGACAGAGGAACGGAGGGTTAGGGGAGATTCAGATATATTGCTTTGCGGATCACGGGTACGTTCTTGGATCCAGAGGACAAACCGTTTCCACACTGGATTCAGCAACCACCGGATAGGCCTCTCTCACTGACCTAGCAGCCGGTGCTAAGCTCGTTCAAAAGTCTCTGCCACAGACTTGATGAGTGCAGTCGGGTCATTGCACAGTACTCTGCCACAGGACCATGTAACCACACACACACTTTGCAAAGTTCCAAAGACACAGCTACATAGTACCAGGATCTTTCAGCCAGCCGGCAGCAGTGTGTGGTAAATTGGCCAGGATGCATCCTCCAATTGAGTCTACAATTGTTCGGCTTCTTCCCGCAGGTAAGACAGCACAGGACCACCCTTGGACCAGTAGGCCCCAGAAACTCCTGGGCCTACTCTCAGTAGTGGAGGCCAGAAGAAAAAAACTGCTAACACATTCCTGATGCCAGGAGGGCCATAAGGTCAGGATCTGAAGACCCCGCTAGAATGGTGTCTGTCCCTTAAGTACCCTCTCTCAGAATGCACAGCGGTGGGGACCACGCCCACTGGGCTGCTTCTGGGCAAAGAATACTCAATACACCCAGCCTGCTGCGTTTCCAACCTTGACCCATGGTGACAGCGACACCTACAGTCAAGTGGAAAATGTGCAACGCAGCTGAACTGGAACAGAAACCAACAATTTGACATAATCATTCCGAGCTAAACTACAGCTCAGATAACTTAAATTTACAAATAGCGCCTACCCAACAGGAGCAGGGCGCCACATAATATTTTGAATAACTATTTAATCTACATTTATTTATTTAAATATATACCTTTTACCCAAGTTTCTGATCTATAGAAACTTTATATTGGGATGAATATGTTTAGTATAAAAATGTTTGGTTAAAAACGTACAGTATCTCACAAAAGTGAGTACATTTTTGTAAATATTTTATTATATCTTTTCATGCGACAACACTGAAGAAATGACAATAAAAGAGAATGTGGCGCCTACTACACTAACAATAGTATATATCATACTGTATAAAGTGCATAGATAATAAATAATTGAATTAACACCTAAATAGTACTATATAAAGTGCATAAATATCATAAATATGCAAATTTAAACTTTAAAAGTGCCAATAATGATTACTTCAAATCAAGCTTAAGCAAATAGAAAACAATTGTGCAAAATAGCAATCAAATGTGCAAATGACAATCAAGTAACTGGAGCTGGGTGAGGTCACTTCCGGTCGCAGCCAAGACCAGAAGTTCTCATGTGTATTACGCTGTTTCATTTTATCTGTAATTGTAAGTTACTAAGTTTTTTTATTAAATTTATTTGTGATAATACTACACCATGGAGCCCTCCTCTTCTTCCTGCATGTAAATGAGCCATATTACCCTGCGATTGTGACTTCGCTGTGGATACCCTGGGAATCGATCTATCAGTGTGAAAGTATCAGAGAGGCCTATTGGTTTGTTATATGAGGTGCTGGGGAAAACGGTGTTACACACATTGGATGGTGGAAACCCTCTGGATGGTGGCACTTGCACTTTACTTCTGATGAACTTTGCTGCACGGCTTGGATCCATTGTTTGCTCTGACCTTTTGCACTTTTTTTGGGACTATTCCATATATACATGCAGCGCCATGCTTCCATTGAGTAGGTGCTATGTGTTTAATTATAGATGTCTGAGCAGTAGTTTGGCTCAGAATAATTATTCTAAATTGTTGGTTCTGTTTCAGTTCGGCTGGGTTGCATAAGTTTCTCCCTGACGGTGGAAAGGCAACAGGCTGGATGTATTGAGTATCTCTTTCCCAGAAGTGGCTCAGGGGGCGTGGTCAACCTGCTGTGCATTCTGGGGAGGGGTACTTAAGAGACAGACGCCATTTGGTGGGGTTCGTCTTCCGATCCCGACCTGATGGCCCTCCTGGCCTCAGGGATGTGTGAGGTGTTTTGTAGCCTCTGGGCCGGCTGGCCCGAGGCCTCGCAGCTGGGAGTGGGCCCAGGAGTTTCTGGGGCCTACTAATCCAGGGATGGTCCTTCGCTACCTTATCTATGGAAGGAAGCTGAACCAGTGAGATTCAATTGATGGATGTACCTTGGCGGATTTGCCTCACTGTGCTGCCGGTCCGGCTGAAAGATTCTTGGCACCGTGGGTTGTGCACCTTTTATTGGAACTATACCAAGTGTCCAGTTAGTTACAGGATCTTGTGGCAGAAGATCGTGGGACGGCCTGACAACACTTATCAAGTCTGTGGCAGAGACTTTGACGAGCTTTGCACCAGCTGCTAGGCCGGTGAGAGTAGGCCTATCTGGTGGCTGCTGAAATCCAGTGTGGAGCTTTAGATGCAAACTACAGAGGACACGTGCAGTACACACCAAGTAGCTTTAGGTTCAAACTACAGAGGACACGTGCAGTACACACCAAGTAGCTTTAGGTGCAAACTACAGAGGACACGTGCAGTACACACCAAGTAGCTTTAGGTGCAAACTACAGAGGACACGGGCAGTACACACCAAGTAGCTTTAGGTGCAAACTACAGAGGACACAGGCAATACACCACGTGAGAATACTGCAGCTAGCACAATCAACTGCCTGCCAGTAAATTAGGAATAGCTGATCTAGCTAAACTATACAGTGTATAAATATATGTACAACACCTGGGATGCATATATATCCTCTACACACTGTAACTTTAACTGACTAGCCTGCCTGCTCTATCTACCTAGAAAACATGACACTGTCTCTCTCTCTCTGTCTGTCTGTCTTTAACCACCGCCGCAACACACTACACAAGGCCGACCTGCAGGCGGCCTTTTTTTAGTGTGGGGCGTGTACTAAACCCCCTGAGCCATAATTGGTCAAAGCCACCCTGGCTTTGGCCAATTATGGCTCTCTGTTTTTTGCTCGCTGTGATTGGCCAAGCATGCGGGTCATAGTGCATGCTTGGCCAATAATCAGCCAGCAATGCACTGCGATGCCGCAGTGAATTATGGGCCGTGACGCGCCACTCTAATTTGTCGCGAACGGCCCGTAACGTTCGCATTTCGACGAATGGTCGAACATACGATGTTCGAGTCGAACATGGGTTTGACTCGAACACGAAGCTCATCCCTAGTTCTTATGCTTAAATGATACTTCTACATTTAAAACTTGGTAACTCTTAGGCCCCGTACACATGAGAGAATATCCGCTGGAAACGGTCCGCCGGACCGTTTCCAGCGGATAAATCCTCTGCCGGATTTGGATCTGATGGCTGTACACACCATCAGATCGAAATCCGCGCGGAATACATCCGCGGTGTCGTGCCGTCGCCGCGGCGACGTGCGCGACGCTGGAAGGTAAATACTTCCACGCATGCGTCGAATCATTACGACGCATGCGAGGGAGGGGAGCGGACGGACTGATCCGGTGAGTCTGTACAGACGACCGGATCAGTCCGCTGGACTGGATTCCAGCGGATAGATTTCTTAGCATGCTAAGAAATTTGTATCCGCTGGGAATCCGTCGGCTGGATTTTTATCCGCCAGGAAATGTCCGCTCGGACGTACACACGACCAGATCTATCTGCTGGAACTGATCCGCGGATCAATCCCAGCGGATAGATCCGGTCGTCTGTACGAGGCCTCAGTGAATAACCTCCCGTGACTTCCATGGACTTATGTAAAAAAAATAAAAAATTTACTTTGACACTATGTAATCCTTCTCAAAACAAACAGACCTTCTTCTTTACACTCTTAAATGCATAAACAAAAAGTTTATTTCATGCACAGCTTGACAATACAATCAAGGCTTATTTTAAATGTAGAAAGAATCTATTTTACACAGGCATCACACTAAAACCATTGTACAACTGTTGGCATTTAGCTTTTTAAAGACAAACAGAATTTGTGTATGTCTCTTAATATTTTGAATATAATTATTTCATACTGCAGTTAAAAATAATGTAACTCCAACACTTGCGCTGCCATATATTTAAATGGTTTTAGTAATGGACATGTAAAAACAATTCAATTACCAAAAAGGTAAAATAAATTAACTAATACGCTACCAAAATTTAAGAGTTCTGTTATCTTGAGAAGCAAAGTCCCAAAAGGGACTTCTTTCAACCCCCTACATCTTTGCGTTTGAAGATCTCCTCCTTCCAGCTTTAGTCTCCTGAGAGATAGCCAGGTATCGTGTGAGAGAGAGATTTTCGACAGATCACATTCTTTCAGCTTTTCTCTCTCCCAAGATCTCCCTGAAGTGTTCCTTCACAGATCTTTTCAGAGAGAGCGTCCTCCACTGCTATATCAGCTGCTACTTTTATCTTACTCCCAAAAAGTGGGTATGTGTCTCATTACTACCTAACTGACGTCAAATGACAATATGTTTTGATGGATTGCCATAGCAACCAAGTATGCGGCCATCTTGAGTAATCTCAATTTTCACCAATAGGGGCAGTATTGTATAAGAAATTACTACTTCTAATGTTAGGGTCACCGAGGCCTACTATAATTTATGACCCCTTTTGACCTTCGGCTAAGAGAAACACCATTAATTGTCTAATGGTGTCAAATATATGTTAACCATCTTTGGCATTCTGGCTCTTGGCTCAGATTTCTACCTTGGGAAAGTTTATCCCACATATTGCTATTGGGTAGTTACATTCCTTGAGACTGAAGTCATTTGAAATGTAACTAAGCAAAACAGTTTCTAATGTCTTTCACACCAATATAGTACCATGTTTGCAACTTCCTCATAATAATCTATATATATATATATATATATATATATATATATATATATACACACACACACACACATTTATGCATATATAACAAATACATAGATAGACTGTAACCATATAATAAAATAAACATTATTTAAGATAACCCAAATGCAATAGAACTTAAGCCTTCTTGTTTCTGTAGCTTATTCTGAAATACGATTCTTTTAATGATACACAGATTGTGTTTGTTCTGCAAGAGATAAAACCATTGTCTATTCAGGAGCTTATGAACTTAATTTCAACTTTAGAGGGAAAATGGCTGTCCTCTCGTTCATTTGAAGCATATACAGTATAATTATAATATAAAGGCCCATATATATATTCATTTAATCCGAAATGTTCTGACAGGTTGATGTATTTTCCAGGCGCGTTTTGCATTTTTAAACCTGCTTTTGTGATGCATTATTGTTTTCAGTTTTTAAGCATTTTGCTTATTTTTTTCTTCAAACACACTGTATATAGCTGGTTGCTAAGGAGTGGGCTGGGAAGCTGGTGTTCTGTCAAAAAAGCCAACTGGTCAAAATATCCAATTGCATCAGTTTTGGTGACTTTCCAGTAGCAGTAATTGCAGTTTTTCGACGACTTGGCTGTTCTCACAGAACATTGGCAGCGTATACACTATGGTACATGATATAATAAGTTACATGATACTAACATTGTTAGTAACCAACAACATGACTGCCTCCAATTGTGTACCGTAGTGTATACGCTGCCGGTGTTCTGTGAAAACAGCCAAGTCGTTGAAACCTGCAATTACTGCTGCTGGAGAGTGACATAATTGGAGATTTTGACCAGTTGGCTCTTCTGGCAGAACACTGACCACTGTGTCCTTAACAACTGATGAGTCATCAGCTGTCAGAATTTTTGGGGGGAAAAAAAGGGCATGCCCCCCCCCCCAAATCCATAACAGACCCTTACGGGAGCATGCAGCCCGGCAGGTTTGGAGAATGGATGGGACGAACAATTGCCCCACCCCCCCCAGAACAGTACCAGACCACATGCCCCTAAAATGGGGGAGTGCTTTAGGGCAGGGGGAGTCTGCAGAGTCTGCAGACGGGGTGCTTATCAGAATCTTTAACCACTTGCCGACTGGCGCAGTACATATATTGCAGCAGGTCGGCTCTATTGCACGGAACAATGTACCTGTACGTCATTTTGTGCAATAGCCAGCGGGGGCACGCGCAATGATTGGCCAGAGGGGGAACCAATCAGCGGGTCCCTATAGATACAGAACGTTAAACTGCCAATGTAAACAAGGCAGATCACCGTTCTGACAGGAATGAACAGAGTGATTTTGTGTTCCTGCTAAGCAGGGACATGGATCTCTCTGTTCATCCAGTGAGTCCATCCCCCACACAGTTAGCAAGAACCCTCTAGGTACACACGTAACGATTTGATCGCCCCTGGTGTTAAACCTTTCCCTGTCAGTATTATTAGTACAGTAATAGTGCATATTTTTAGCACTGAAAGTGTCAAAAGTGTCAGTTAGGTGTCCGTTTTGTCCACCGCAATGTTGCAGTCCCGCTTAAAATCGCTGAAAAAAAACGGCATAAAAATATCCCATAGTTCATAGAGGTGATAACTTTTGCGCAAACCAATCAATATACTCTTATTGTTTGTTTTTTTACCAAGAATATGTAGCAAAATACATATTGGCCTAACTTGGTGAAGAAATTCGATTTTTTTTATTAGGTATGTTTTATAGCAGAAAGTAAAAAATAATTGTTTTTTTTTGTTGTTTTTTTACAATTGTCTGTCTTTTTTTGTTTCTAGCGCAAAAAATTAAAACCACAGAGGCGATCAAGTACCACCAAAAGAAAGCTCTATTTGTGGGGAAAAAAGGACATCAATTTTATTTGGGTACAGCTTTGTACGGCCCAGCAATTGTCACGTAAAATAACACAGTGCCGTTTCACAAAAAATGGCCTGGTCAGGAAGTGGGTAAACCTTCCGGGGCTGAAGTGGTTAAAAAGCCCCCCCCCCCCATGTGAATGAGTAGGGGTACATTATACCCCTACTCATTCACCAAAAAAGTGTCATAAAGAAAAAAAAAACTCAGTTTTTAACAATTTCTTTATTAAAAATAAAAAAACAATGTCCCCCGATGTAGATCCATCGTTGATCACGCACTCGACGAAGGCTAACCGCTGACTGCCTGTTCCTCCATCTGACAGTTCTTAAATAGGTAAAGGGTTGGGACCACCTGGTAATGTCACTGACCCAGCATACACAAATTGCAATCCGCCGCGGGAAAAGAGTCCCTGACCCTTTTCAAAAACGCACCAGCAGAAAAAAGCATATATGTGAACGTGTACCATAGGAAACCAAGCTAAATGGACTGTAGTGCATTTCTGCAAAACGCACTAAAAAAACGCATAGGTGTGAACATAGGGTAAAAGTTAAAATATTGCAAAAACCATACACTTGCGGTTTATAAAAATTCTATATATTTTACTGTGAGAGAACATCATAAAAGAGACATATGAACTTTTTGCAATTTTATACTATCAGTTAAAGCGGGATTCCACCCGCAAATTTTTTTTTTTAAAAAGTCAGCAGCTACTAACAGTGTAGCTGCTGACTTTTAATAAGGACACTTACCTGTCCTACTTGCCCCCCCGATGCCGATCCCACGAACGATGCAGGTCCCATGCCGCTATTCACACTAGGGGAAACAGGCAGTAAAGCCTTAAGGCTTCACTGCCCATTTCCTACTGCGCATGCGCGAGTCTCGCGCTGACTTGTGAATGGGCGGCTGCTCTCTGAGAACACACACAGTTCCCAGAAAGCAGCACGCCCCATTCACTAGGAGAAGCTAAAGAAGAAGACAGACCGCGGCTACGGAAGAGGCAGATTACGAACTTCCGCATAGCAACAGGTATTTCGGGTGAGTATAATTTTTTTTATTTTTTTTCAATTTTTTTTATGATTTTTGGGCAAATGTTGTTTTCCTGGGTGGAACTTTAACTCATAGGGGGCTGTACTTTCAAACTGAATTGGATAATACACATAAAACATGTAAAAGCCGAACACCAGCCACTTTTTAATTTTAGGATTAGATAGAATGGGGCAGAGTTTGATCTCTTTCTAACAGGGGCACAGATAGTGATAAAAAGCTGCACAGTGTGCGGGGACCGCCCTGTCAGCCGGCGGCTCAGCGGGGATCAATGGAGCGATCCCCGCTGAGCAAGTGGAGGTTCACGGGGCGGATCATTACTGGCCTTATCCAGTTTACATCTTTTCAGGTGTTAGCGCTGCCTACATTTTTATGTGTGTTGTTATAATAACATGTTTGGTATTAAAAAAAAAAAAAAAAAATATGCAATCCCTTTAATAAACTTAAATCTAGGGTGTCACCTCTTATACATTTTCACTGCAACAGGTTTCCCCAGTTGAAGATTTCTCCTCCCCACACGAATGGGAACATTTTTGGGATTTCCCATCACGTTCTGTCTCCATGCTTATTGTCCTGTGAAATAAAAAAGGAAAAGGTGAATCTTGTAGCAGGGACACAGACGGCACTAAAAATGATACATGGGAGAAACATTTTTTTTATAATCCAGTTAGTATATGTATAAACAATGTACGCTACTTTCAATGTCCAAATAAAATGTAAGAAATAAAAACTGACAGGGGTTCTAAGCCTCCCACACTCTATCCAATTAAAAAAATAAAATAAAAATAACGCCACAAGAGATGCTCTTAAGTCATCTATGACAAGAAAATGCATCAAAAGCAGATTTAATATGTATTGTTAGATTTTTTGGGGGTTTGGGTATCCATCCGTTCCATGTCCTTTTTATCCAAAAGCCTTCCAATAGCACCATCTACTGGTCCTTAGGTAAATACACATGATCACTGTATACAATCGCACAGAAAGCTGTAAAAAAAAAATACTAAACAGTGTTAGGTAGATTCAGTAAGAGTTAGGCCGGCTTATCAGTCGATAAGCCGACCTAACTCAGAATCTACGCCGACTTATGTTTAAGCGTATGCTCAAACAGAGATACGCTTAAACATATCTAAGATACGACGGCTTGCGCCGTCCTATCTTAGATTGCAATATTTCGGATGGCCGCTAGGTGGCGCTTCCATTGCGGTCGGCGAAGAATATGTAAATTAGTAGATACGCTGATTCAAGAACGTACGCCCGGCCGTCGCAGTACATTTACGCCGTTTCCGTAAGGCATTATCAGGCCTAAAGTTATTCCATCTATTAGGTGGAATAGTAATGTTAAAGTATGGCCGCCGTTCCCGCCGCGAGATTCGAAATTTTTACGTCGTTTGCGTAAGTCGTCCGCGAATAGCGATTTACGTCCACGTCGAACTCAATAGGCCCGTGCGGCGTACTTAGCCGCAATGCACACTGGGAAATGTAGGCGCCCGGCGCATGCGCAGTAGAAAAAAAAAATGTCAAAAACGTAAGGTCAAGCCTTATTAACATTAAACACGCCCCCCTTACACACATTTGAATTCGGCGCCATTACGCCCGCCTGCTTTAGGCTACGCCGCCATAACTTAGCAGGCAAGTACATTGTGAATCATGTACTTGCCTAGCTAACTAGGCGTAGCCTAAACACGCTAAGCTACGCTGCCGCAAGTTAAAGCTCATCTACCTGAATCTACCTATGTATGTAACAAATAGGGTAATGATAAAGCGTTCCTTGTATTGTGTGTATCATCATCTTTCTGACACATACAACAGCTCCGAAAATCATCAATGTAATATTATATTTATAGCCAGATTCAGATAGACTGGCTTAATGTTGAGGCGGCGTAGCGTATCGCATATACGCTACGACGCCGTAAGTCAGAGAGGCAAGTGCTGTATTCACAAAGCACTTGCCTCCTAAGTTACAGCGGCGTAGCGTAAATGGGCCGGCCTAATCGCGCCTAATTCAAATGTGGAACAGGGGGGCGTGTTTTATGTAAATGACTGGTGAACCGACGTGATTGACGTGAAAGAATCCCAGTGCGCATGCGTCGGATAGAATGCCTAAGATATGTCGAACACTGCCTACGTAACTTACGCACAGCCCTATTCGCGTACGACTTACGCAAACGACATTAAAAAAAAGATAGGCCTGTTCCAACGTCCATACCTTGCATGGGCTGCGCCACCTAGGGAGCAGCTTTATCTTTACGCCGGCGTATCTCTTACGTAAACGGCGTAACTAATTGCGACGGGCGCACGTACGTTCGTTAATCGGCCTATCTTGCTCATTTGCATATTCTACGCCGAACTCAACGGAAGCGCCACCTAGCGGCCAGCGTAAATATGCACCCTAACATACGACGGCGTAGGAGACTTACGCCGCTCGTATCTTAGCCTAATTTTGGCGTATCTGGTTTCCAGAATACGCTTAAATTTACGACGGCGTAGATTCAGAGTTACGACGGCGTATCTACTGATAAGCCGGCGTAACTGTCTCTGAATCCAGCTATTAGTCTAAAAGTAGAACTAAAGGCAGAACTTTACTTTTTCATTTTGGATAGAGTAAGGGAGGATTATAACCCGTCAGATTTTTTGCCATCTATTCCAATTAATGATTTTTCTTCACTTCCTGTCCCCTAGCCAAAACAGGAAGAGAGGAAATCCCTCCAACAGAGAGGTAGAACAACCCTAACAAGGACACAGACAGTAAAAAAAATAAAAAAATTTACTCCACTACAGAGACTTGCTCACTCCGCAGTCAGTGGCTACAGTTCTGACAGGAATTTTACATTCAACTAATAGTCACACTCACACTGGCAGCACTATTAGTTAGCAGGGGTGCCGAACTGGAGTTGTCACATATTGTGACAGTGAAAAAACCCTGGGGTACACTCGGCACACCCCCTGCGCACGCCTATGGCCGACGTATAACAAGTTATGCCGATGTAAGTGCAAATGTGCGCCGTCGTATCTGTGCGCCCGACCCACAAACAGATATGCGCCTAAAAACAGGCTTCACCCAGCCTGCGTAACTTGACTACGCCGGCGTAGGATGGGCGCACATTTAGGCTGGACGCATGTTGGCGCTCCCATTGATTATTCATTCAAATATGCAAATGAGGGAAATACGGCGATTCACGAACGTACGTGCGCCCAACGCAGGCTACGCGCGGTGCGCGTAAGTTCTGCGTCTGGCGTAAAGTTATGCAACCCAGCAAAGGTCTGCGCCAGGGAACACAAGCCGGCGTAGTTTATGTTGGACGTGTGTCTGGCTGGGCGTAGGTTACGTTTACCCCGTACGCAGTGATCCGGAGTAGTTTAGGCAGTTGTTCCGACGTGGTTGTGAGCAGGCGCAGAGGGATGCATCCACATCACGGCGCATGCGCAGATCGTGATACATATGTCTGGCGCTCGGCCCATTATTTGCATGAGGTCACGCCTCATTTGCATGGGTCACACCTACTTCCACCTACGCCGGCTTACGCCTTCGAAACCCACGCCACGCTGGCGCAGCGTTGGGAGCACTGGCTTGCTGAATTCCATGCTTGCCTCTCTGCGCTGCGTTGGCGTAGCGTACATTGGTTACTCTACGGCGGCGTAATGAGCGCCGTGCTCTCTGTGAATCTGGGCCTATTTGCTTATTCCAGAGTTCATCTTACCATAAAACTGTGTTTTTTCCTAAACAGAATACATCAATAATGTAAAATGGCTGTACCCAAATACTACTAGAGGGCACTCCTTGGTGACCTGTTCTTCAAATAAGCAAGTACAACTAGAGCCAGTAAATTGGGAAGCCAGAGATCAGTGTAGTCGGAGGCAGCAGACAGGATCAGGAACCAGAAGGGACATCAGCCAGGCATGTCTTTTAGGCCGAGTACTCACGGCAGGACATGTCCGATGAAAACGGTCTGCAGACCGTTTCCATCGGACATGTCTGGCCGGGGACTGCCCGGGGACTTCTGTTCGATGGCTATACACACCATCGAACAGAAGCCCGCGCGCAAACATTACGCGGGGCGTGTCCGCGGTGTCGCCGCGTCGATGACGCGGTGTCGCCGCGACAATGACGCGGCGACGTGGGCGGGCCGCCTTAAAAATGCTTCCACGCATGCGTCGAAGTCATTCGACGCATGCGAGGGATGCGGGCGGCAGGACATGTACGGTAGGTCTGTACAGACGACCGTACATGTCCGGGCGGACAGGTTTCCAGCGGACTGTTTTAAAACAAGTCCGGGAAACAGTTGTCCGCTGGAAACCTGTCCGATCCGTCCCAAAATGGTCCGCTCGGGCCAACACACGGCCAAACATGTCTGCTGAAACTGGTCTGCGGACCAGTTTCAGCAGACATGTTTGGTCGTGAGTACGGGGCCTTACAGGAACACAACAGAGAGTCTCGAGATATGTTTGACAAAGGTGAAGGCACAGAAGCAATGAACCCAGGGCCGCCATCAGGGGGGTACAGGCAGTACATCTGTAAGGGGCCCAGATGGCTACCCCTTTTTTTTTTAAAAAAAGAAGAATTTTTTTTTTTATTAAATGGCCCAGAGGTCCCCAGGGGCCCGGAGATCCCCAGGGCCCCGGATGACAACCCCCCCCCTTTTTTTTTTATAAAACAAAATCTTTTTATATATTTTTTATATATATATATATATATATATATATATATATATATATATATATATATTATTAAAGGGCCCATAGGTCCCCAGGGCCCTGGATGACAACCCCTCCTTTTTTTTATAAAAAAATGTACTCAGGGTGGAGCCAACATCAAACACATAAACACAGGACATAGAAAACTGTCTATGAACACCAGGACCCAAGATCAAATCCCAGACATGGCGTGACAGTCTCAGCTCTGTGTGTCCATTCAGACATGGAGCCCCGCCCCCCTCTCTGCCCTGATTGGCTGACTGACTTTGATTGAGAGCTGCGGAAACCAATGGCACTGCTGCTGTGTTTCAGCCAATCAGGAGAAATGTCACAGACAGCTTAGACATTCATGGACATCGCTGGAGAGAGATAGGGCTCAGGTAAGTAATTTGGGGGGTGCTGAAGCAGCTGCTACACACAAAAGTCATAGAATGCATTTAGATAAAAAAAAAACTCCAGCAATTATAACTCCTTAAGGCCCCTTTCACATTGAGGAGTTTTTCAGGCGGTAAAGCGCTAAAAATAGCGCTGCTATCCCGCCTGAAAAACTCCTGCACTGCAGACTCAATGTGAAAGCCCGAGGGCTTTCACACTGAGGCGATGCGCTGGCGGGAGACAAAAAAATCTCCTGTCAGCAGCATCTTTGGAGCGGTGAGAGGAGCGGCGTGTATACCGCTCCTTCACCGCTCCTTCCCATTGAAAACAATGGGAACCGCGGCAATAACGGCTTCCCCGTGCTTCACTGTGGCGGCGGATCGATCGATCCCTTATATAAGGGAGACTCGATCGATGACGTCAGTCCTACAGCCACACCCCCCTACAGTTGTAAACACACACTAGGTGAACCCTAACTCCTACTCCCCTGTGGTTAACTCCCAAACTGCAACTGTCATTTTCACAATAAACAATGCAATTTAAATGCATTTTTTGCTGTGAAAATGACAATGGTCCCAAAAATGTGTCAAAATTGTCCGCCATAATGTCGCAGTCACGAAAAAAAAAAAAAGCTGTTTTTTAGTAGTAAAAAAAAAAGAATTAATAAAAATATCCCCTATTTTGTAAACGCTATAAATTTTGCGCAAACCAATCGATAAACGCTTATTGCGATTTTTTTTACCAAAAATAGGTCGAAGAATACGTATCGGCCTAAACTGAGGAAAAAAAAATTTTATATATGTTTTTGGGGGATATTTATTATAACAAAAAGTAAAAAATATTGTTTTTTTTTCAAAATTGTCGCTTTATTTTTGTTTATAGCGCAAAAAATAAAAACCGCAGAGGTGATCAAATACCACCAAAAGAAAGCTCTATTTGTGGGGAAAAAAGACGCCAATTTTGTTTGGGAGCCACGTCGCACGACTGCGCAATTGTCTGTTAAAGCAAAGCAGTGCCGAATCGCAAAACCTGGCCTGGGCATTTAGCTGCCTAAAGGTCCGGGGCTTAAAGCGGATCTCCACTCTAAAGTGGAGTCCCGCTGATCGGAACCCTCCCCCCCTCCGGTGTCACATTTGACACCTTTCAGGGGGGAGGGGGGTGCAGATACCTGTCTACAGACAGGTATCTGCACCCACTTCCGGCCCTACGATACGGGCAAAGGACGGGTTTTTTCCTTCCTTCCCGTCCGTCCCCCCGTTGTATGCTGGGAACACTCGGCACCCAGCACACAGCGGGAGCCAATCGGCGGGCGCAGCGCGACTCGCGCATGCGCCGTAGGGAACCGGGCAGTGAAGCCGGAGCGCTTCACTTCCTGGTTCCCTCACCGAGGATGGAGGGGGGAGCAGCAGGGTGACGAGCGATCGGCTCGTCATCTGCTGCGATCACCGCTGGACTCCAGGACAGGTAAGTGTCCTTATATTAAAAGTCAGCAGCTGCAGTATTTGTAGCTGCTGGCTTTTAATATATTTTTCCCGTGGCACATCCGCTTTAAGTGGTTAAAATTAGCACTTTTGATTTCTCCCATAGACTTTTAAAGGGTGTTCCGTGGCTTTCGAATTTGCCACGCACACCCCAAATTGTTCGCTATTCGGCGAACAGGCAATGTTCGAGTCCAACTCATGTTCGACCCGAACATAAAGCCCATCCCTAGTGCTCAGGTCATCGTTCCACAGTGGCTCACCTGGTGATCATTTCCTGCTCGTTAGTCAAGCCTACAGGCAGCCCGTTCTGGCTATTTAACTGCCTGGTCCACAGCTTCAGGCATTGGCCCCCTGGCGCAAAGAACCAAGGGGGGTGCTGCCGCCTGAAATTGAGAAGCAGGGGGCTGCCGCAAAAAAAAAGAAGAAGAAATAAAGAACCTCTGGGTCTTTTAATAAAAAAATATATAAAAATAAAAAAAATAAACATTTATAAAACAAATGGGGGTTGCCATCCGGGGGCCCTGGGGACCTCTGGGCCCTTTAATAAAAAAAAATATATAAGCAAAAATAAAAACATAAACATTTATAAAAAAATAAAGGGGGGGTTGCCACATGGGGACCTCTGAGCCCTTTAATAATATTTTTTTTTTATATATTATATATATATATATATATATATATATATATATATATATATATATATATATATAAAAAAAAAAGAAAAAAAAAATGTACATTTTTTTTATAAAAAAAAGGAGGGGTTGTCATCCGGGGCCCTGGGGACCTATGGGCCCTTTAATAATATATATATAATATATATATATATATATATATATATATATATATATATATATATATATATATATATATATATAAAAGAAAAAAAAAAATTTTTTTAATAAAAAAAAAGGGGGGTAGCCATCCGGGCCCCTTACAGATGTACTGCCTGTACCCCCCTGATGGCGGCCCTGGGTTCATTGCTTCTGTGCCTTCACCTTTGTCAAACATATCTCGAGACTCTCTGTTGTGTTCCTGTTAAAGACATGCCTGGCTGATGTCCCTTCTGGTTCCTGATCCTGTCTGCTGCCTCCGACTACACTGATCTCTGGCTTCCCAATTTACTGGCTCTAGTTGTACTTGCTTATTTGAAGAACAGGTCACCAAGGAGTGCCCTCTAGTAGTACTCAGGTACAGCCATTTTACATTATTGATGTATTCTGTTTAGGAAAAAACACAGTTATATGGTAAGATGAACTCTGGAATAAGCAAATAGGCCCGGATTCACAGAGAGCACGGCGCACATTACCGCCGCCGTAGAGTAACCAATGTACACTACGCCAACGCAGCGCAGAGAGGCAAGCATGGAATTCAGCAAGCCAGTGCTCCCAACGCTGCACCAGCGTGGGTTTCGAAGGCATAAGCCGGCGTAGGTGGAAGTGGGCGTGACCCATGCAAATGAGGCGTGACCTCATGCAAATAATGGGCCGAGCGCCAGACAGATATGTATCACGAACTGCGCATGCGCCGTGATGTGGATGCATCCCTCTGCGCCTGCTCACAACCACGTCGGAACAATTGCCTAAACTACTCCAGATCACTGCGTACGGGGTAAACGTAACCTACGCCCAGCCAGACACACGTCCAACGTAAACTACGCCGGCTTGTGTTCCCTGGCGCAGACCTTTGCTGGGTTGCATAACTTTACGCCGGACGTAGAACTTACGCGCACCGCGCGTAGCCTGCGTCGGGCGCACGTACGTTCGTGAATCGCCGTATTTCCCTCATTTGCATATTTGAATGGATAATCAATGGGAGCGCCAACATGCGTCCAGCCTAAATGTGCGCCCATCCTACGCCGGCGTAGGCAAGTTACGCCGGCTGGGTGAAGCCTGTTTTTAGGCGCATATCTGTTTGTGGGTCAGGTGCACAGATACGACGGCGCACATTTGCACTTACATCGGCGTAACTTGTTATATGTCGGCCATAGGCGTGCGCAGGGGGTGTGCCGAGTGTGCCTGGGCACACCCTAATGCCCAGGCACACCCCAGGGTTTTTTCACTGTCACAATATGTGACAACTCTAGTTCGGCACCCCTGCTAACTAATAGTGCTGCCAGTGTGAGTGTGACTATTAGTGACTATGAGTTGAATGTCAAATTCCTGTCAGAACTGTAGCCACTGACTGCGGAGTGAGCAAGCAGGCAGCCGCATTTGCCGATACTGTCTCTGTAGTCCCGGCTACAGAATCCCTTACAGCTGAATATCACTCCGCCACCTGCTTTAGGGATGCTGTATCCGGACTACAGAGGCAGCATCTGATAATTCCTGCCTCTGCCTGCTTACTCCACAGCTGGTGGCTGCAGTCCTCACAGGAGTTAGTGGTTACCAGAGCCCATCATCTCACACCTCATGTTGCCAGAAAAACAGCTAACAACGGCAAAACAGCCAGAAAAACGAGTACTGAGGAGAGAGACAAAGTCGGGGCTTTCACAGCTCCCAGTACAGGTGGGCGGAGCAGGAAGAGATCATCACACTGACTGAACCCCTGAGCACTGCTTCCTGTCCAGTACACAGATCTCCCTCCCTGGGGCCGACTGAAGATCTGACAGGAATGATGGAAGCCTGAATCTTCTCCACATGTGAGTCCCAACCTTCTCTGCCTTTTACACTGTGCTGTAAATCTGTCCTACACCTTGCAGGGAAGGTTTTCTGAAAGAAAAGTGACATTCTTGAACATTTTGGGAATTACTGGGACTTCTACATAGTCATAGATGTATTCAACATACACAATATATCTGATTAAAATCATGGGATTATATACAGGATGCCTGGACATAACAATAACTTGAGACCACACACCTTTTTATAATTAATTTCAAATAAATAATTTATTAAATAAATAAATACACACACCAATTTTATTAAGTTAAAAGTAACCAAATACTTAAGATAATTTTTTATTTTTTTGGATAAATTAAGGCCGCTGCATAACTATTGTTTTTTTTTTTATTTTATTTTTTCCAATACTCATTAAATATTACCATTACATATTATACCTTCGAATCAACTGTACCAAGTAAAAATCACAGCTCAGCCACTAAGACTCAAGCTGCATGAATTGGCTTAAATCATTCAAACCACTATCCTCTTTTGCCAACATGCAAAATGGATTTACCAGATAGCTATACCGCGACAAGGGAAAAGGGGGTGGGGAGATCCACTGTTGGTTTTCTCCTGGAAATGGCTGGCCCTGACCCACAGCAAACAGCTCTTTAAATAGGGATTTTCCAAGAGCTGGAATGTTCTGGAAGGTCAGATGACCTTAACTGACCTATCCTGAACCCCTAAATTTCCAAACCAACCCCAGCAACTGGAGTGCCTACACCAATCCCGACCATTCCCGCTCAAAAGTACCCTAAACCTATCACAGCCTCAGCCTTAACCCTTAGCAACAGCCTGCTCTAACCAATCCCCAGGATTCCCGCCTAAAAGCCCAAGGGAATACTTCAAACTACCCCCTGTCATGAATCCCATGAGGAAAAGGGGGGCCTTGAAACCTAATCCCCCTTATTCTTTTTTACACACATCTATGTAGCACCTCAGAAGTCTCAACCTAGGAAAAAATGTGAGCATTTACATCAAGGAATGGCATAATACATCCCAACTTCAGGAAAGTAAAAACATTCCATCATTTATATGTGTTTACCTATTATATTAATGCGCTTAATGCCCTGTAGACAATAACTTTGTGTACTTTTACATTTTCCTCCTATTCTATGTCATGTTTCGGCCAGCTATGTGCATAGGACTGTCTGTATACCTGCTGGTTTGATGTATCAAACACCTCACTGTTTTAGGAACTTCGGAATCTGTATATGCTTAGTTCATTAATAAAACGTTTCTGTTTTTTAAAAAGTCCATCCTTGCGTGTGGGGGGAGGGGAGATATCCTCTTTAAGGGCCCTTTCACACGTACGGACAAACGGTCCGTTTTTTACAAGTCCGTTTACAGACTTGTAATGCATCCCTATGGGATTGTGGATGTTAGCGGATGATGCATCCGCTAACGTCCGCAAAGATCCGCGTCCGCAAAGATCCGTTTTTTCGGACGGAAGAAAACCCTATTTTTCTTCCGTCTGGCGGATCGGATCGGATGAATACGGACAGACGGTCCGTATTCATCCGATTCCCCATAGGGGAGAGCGGAGGAAAGACAGGGCGGTCTCTGCACAGTGTGCGGGGACCACCCTGTCCACCGACAGCTCAGCAGGGATTTACGGATGATCCCCGCTGAGCCGACGGACACACACGGGGCGGATCAAAAACGGTCCGCTCCATGTGAAAGAGCCCTTACTTACCTGATCCCAAGCTCTCTTTCTTCACCCAAAGCCGTGACATCATATACCATACAGAGACATTAACCCTGTAGGTTATGATGGGGAGGCTGGAGTGTGACCACAGCCAGTACCTTACATAGAAGCTAAGGGGGACAATCACAGCAGTGGGGGGAAGTGGAGCAAGAATCAAGGTAAAGCTGGGTACACACAGATTGAGATTTGTCCAGTTCTCCAGGGACTAGATATATTTCAGTCTTTGTGTAGCCTTCCCTGTAAGGCCGCGTACACACGATCGAACATGTCTGCTTCAACTGGTCCGCAGACCAGTTTCAGCGGACATGTTCGATCGTGTGTACGGCCTATCGGACCGTTTTCCAGTGGACCAAAGTGTTAAAACATGCTTTAAAACCATGGGAATGTAGGCTGTACCAAATAAATATAACTAATACCTATAAATAAAAACTCAACATACCAAAGTGTATTTAAATAATTTTATTGATAATAATTATTTTTTATTTATTTTCTTTTTTGGTAATAGAAATGGCCGCGGCACCTTTATTGGTAAATATATAAATATATATAAATAAATAAATAATCCAATTAATAATTTAACTTCTTAATAAATAAAACTTTCAATATTCAACTTCTTAAAATAACTTTCCAAACTTAAAATTCTCTCTCAAGATCTCGCTAAGTCATAAAACTCGAGCGAATACCATAAATAATAAATAAATACAAGTCCCCACCAGCCGCTTTTGTCCGCTAACAAAAGCGGCCTACCCCACCACCGTGGCCATTTCTATCATGTTTTGAAAATCCATATTAAAAATATCTAAACCTATATCAGATAGGTGAACACCATCTGGCCTGTAAAGGCCAGATAAGCCACCCTCCAATTCAGTATGCCTATAGGAAAAACTGCCCAACACAGGCATGAATTTTTCAATTGAGTGATTAACTAGTTTACGTATCTTCTCCAAAGATTTTTTCTCTGACAAAGATAACCAGATCAAACGAGGAATCATCTCTGAAAAAATTATTCTGGTACCTGGGAAAAATAAATGAATACGTTGCAAGTCATTTTTTATCATTAAAATTAGGTCCAACATTGAACATTTACCTACATCATTCCCTCCCAGGTGAATTATTAAAATATCCGGGTAAGGCAAAACATTAGAAAGCAAAGAAATATGCTGAAAAAGATTGTTCCACCGGAGGCCACGAATACCTTTCCAGAAGATTTTAAAAGAATCAGAGGGTAAAGAAAGATTAGTAGAGTAGCAACGTTGACCTGCCCTTTTGTGAGCCCAGTGAACAAATGAATGTCCAATTATCCAGACGGAAGATATTGAACCTAGAATCAAACAGATAGATTAGGGCGAATATATATACTAAATCTCTTAGATTCCCATCTACCCAGACTCTTAATAACAGAATCATTAAGACCCATTCTAGCAGCTTCCGTGGCAGCTCCAATACGGAAAGAATGAGGGGAAAATTTTAAATGACCAAGATTTAAAGAAACCAAACAGCGCCGAAATATGGTAGAAAATTGAAACTTTGTCAGTGGAGAAAAATCAAGATGAACCAAAAAATTACCTGCACATGAAGGCCTAACTGAAAAATACTTGGATAAAACTATATAAGGGCAAATAATAGGATCACCGCAGGCATGCAGGGTAAGCCAATGCCCTCTGCCAAAAATATCAGTTTTTGACTTGTTGACAAATACTTGTACTTTCCCTTGCGAGATGCAAACTTCTCCTACTTGCAAACCAGAATTACCTTTTTTATTGTTTGGAACTAGCTCCGATATGCGAAGAGCTGCAAAGAAAATTAACACGAAAGCTGTCTGGAAGAGTAAGGATTCAAATTCTGAACAACAAACTTTACTTGTAGCTAAACAAATATTCCTTAAAAGCTCTATGGAAATGGGCCTACGCGTATCTGGTGTAAATGTCTGCCTTCTATAACCCTTCAGGACCTGACGTACTGAAAAGAAGCTGTTACAGGCTGGCAAATTATGCAACTTCAGGAAAAAAGAAATCCCAGCCAAACTCTTGTTGATGTAGTGATAGGATAAACTTTGTTGCATAAGAGAACAAAGAAATGCCAGGACTGTCTGTTCCGTAGGGGAAAAACCAAATAAACCTACTTCCTCATGAAACAGCCACTTCCTCCATGCAACCGAATAATCGATCCATGTCTTGGGGGCAATAGAGCTCCTAATGGCTGATATAACAGGAGTTATATCAAATCCCATAAATGACTCGGGCAAGTGTAGCCCACTGGGTCCGCTTCCGGAAAGAGTTGTCTGAAACGAGCCATCTGAAAACGAGACAGTGCATCCGCTATCAGATTACTTTTTCCAGCTACATGCTTCGCTTTAACCCAGATATTAAGTTTTAGACATAATAAAACAAAATATCTCAGTAACTTTATCACAAAAATGGATTTTGAAGAAAGACAATTCAGTGCAAAAATAACACCTTTATTGTCTGAATGGACCAAAATTTTTTTATTTGCAAAAATATTCCCCCACAGTTCAAAGGCTACCACTATAGGGAATAATTCAAGTAGGACTATATTCTTGGTTGCATTATTGGCCACCCAAAAAGGAGGCCAACTACCACAGCACCAGTGGGTGCTCCAAATTGCAGCAAAGCCATGTGCACCCGCTGCGTCAGTGTAAAGGGCCATATCCGCTGAAAAAATAAAATCTTCTTGAAAAAAGGTGCGACCATTGTAATCTTCTAAAAACTGAGACCAAACCAAAAGATCATCTTTCAGCTCGGAAGTGATGCGAATATGAGAAAAAGGAGATTTTAATCCAGACATTGCCAAAGACAACCGTCTGGAAAAAATCCTGCCAACCGGCATGACCCTGGTTGCAAAAGCCAATAATCCCAAAAAGGACTGAAGTTCTTTTAACAGGACCTTCCTTCTTCTTAGAAAAAGAAAAATCAAACTTTGAATTTTATTTATTTTAGCTAAAGGGAGTTGATACTGACATAACATGGTATCAATGGAGATACCCAAAAACTCTATAACTGTAACTGGCAAAACCGTTTTTTCAGTGGCAATAGGAACGCCGAAATATTGCGAGATATTTAAAAATAATTTCAATAATAAAAAACAAATGGGAGAATTTGGCGGTCCAATAAAAATATAATCATCTAGGTAATGGATGACGCCGTCGCAACCCGACTCGTGGGTGATGACCCATTGCAAAAACGTGGCAAACATTTCAAAATAACTACACGATAGGGAGCAACCCATGGGTAGGCACATATCAAAGAAAAACTTTTCTTCAAAACAAAAACCCAATGAGCTAAAGGATTGAGGGGAAATAGGCAATAATCTGAACGCAGATTTATATCAGACTTTGCTAACAAGGCCCCCTTACCGAATTTTTTAATGAGTCTTATTGCGTCATCAAAACTTGCATACGAAACGGAGGCCAAGGAGCCATCAATCTCATCGTTTAAGGAATCACCTTTGGGATACGAAAGGTGATGTATCAAGCGATATGAGCCAGGCTCCTTTTTGGGCACAACACCCAAAGGAGAAATGCGAAAATTTTCAAAGGGAGGAGAAACAAAAGGACCAGCAACCCTACCGGCAACTATCTCCTTTATCAATTTCTCCCTCACTACCTGGCTATGCATCACAACGGATTTTAAATTGCTTACCATGGTACAACCGACACCTGAAAACACTGATAGCTTAAAACCTAAGGAAAAACCTTCAATTAAGGCCTCCGCCTTCTCCCTGTCTGGGAACAGCATTAGCCAAGGGTGCATTCTTTCCAGCTTCACCGGCGTGCAAGCTTTTGGAATTATCCCTGTGTTGTGAATGTGGATAATTTCTTTTGAAACACTTTGTGACTGGATGGGTCTCAAAACAAAAGAACGGAGAAATATTGCATGGCAAGGGCTCTTTAAAACAAATTTCAGGGACTTGAGCAGGGACTGGCAAAGAATAAACGGGATCCTGCAAAGAATTAATGTTAGAAATGCTAGGGATCAGCGAAGGGTTAACCTGATTAGACCACACATTAGCTGGGGACACTTGTGAATTTAATTGGCTACTAATAACATCTTGCAATTTGTTAATAGAATTTAATAATTGACTTAACATTGAATGGCCAGCAGACTCACCATCTACAGAGGACGCTGCTGCCACCTGTGGTGAAATTGTAGTACGGCACGCGCTGTTCTGAGAGCTTGATGCTTGTACAGATGCTTCTGACTGACGCGGAGCCATCACCTCATCCAGCCTATTCTGCCTGGAGACTAGTGACGCTGAGGAGTCCTCCAATGAAGATGGAACCTGCAAAGGAAATAAAAAAGGCCTCTCTTCTGCTTGTGATTGACGGGCTCTACCCCGCCCTGCAGTGATGCGCACAGGAGAGGGAGAGGCCGACCTCTTCTGCTTCTTCTTCTGGATCCGGAGACTGCTGCGAGGTGTGACGCTGGCCGAGCACATGCTGGCTTCCTCTTCCGTCCGGGACACCGATGCTTTCGCCGGGCGCTCGGGCGGCTGGCTCCAAGGAGACCTGTGGGGGAGAAAAGATGGCTGCAGAGGGAGAGGGTCCTGAGTTACCTCAGAAAGACCCGCTGTGTCTTCTTCTTCCTCGGGAACGAGAGGGAACTCCGCCTCAGGTTCAGACACGCATCTCCTCAGCCATTCCTCGCCGCCTTCAGCTGCCGCACGCTCCAGGATCTTCCGGATCAATGACTCCATGACTCCAAGGTACGAAAGGGGGGGGAGCACACCACGCTGATCCAGGTTACAGCTGGTTAATGCCTCGGGGTGCTGGGCTTATATAGCCCCAAAAAGACCAGGAAAAACGTGACTTGAAAAGACCGGGAAAAACGTGACTTGAAAAAGACCGGGAAAAACGTGACTTCAGCCTTCCCGCTCAAAATCACGTTTTTGCCGCCCAAAACCAGGCTTCTACCCGCCCAAATTATACCTGACAGCCATAGTGAAGCTGACAGGACGCCTTTTTTTTTTTTTTACAGACATATAAAATAACGTTTATTGTAAATTAAATTTATTTATTTTGCCAGCCACTCTCCCCATGTTGTGGGCACTAATTAATGCCCCCTTTTCAGTCCGCTGGAAACCTGTCCGTCAGACAGGTTCGATGGTTAGTACACAAAATCATCGGACCAAAAACCTGCGCATGCTCAGAATCAAGTCGACGTATGCTTGGAAGCATTGAACTTCGTTTTTTCATCACGTCGTTGTGTTCTACGTCACCGCGTTCTGGTCCGATGGGATTTTGGTCCGATGGTGTGTACGCACATGAGACCAACAGACCACTTCAGCGTGGTCCGATGAAAACGGTCCGTCGGACAAGTTTCATCGGACCTGTCTGATCATGTGTACGCGGCCTAAGACAGAAGCCAATATTAGATCAGCTTCTGTTGGACAGGACTACTGGAAACCTTGGGCCAAATCCTCAAAAGGGATACGCAGGCGGAACTGCTGTTCAGCCTGCGTATCCCTGTGCCTATCTTTGGAACTGATCCTCAGAAGCAGTTTTCCAAAGATAGGCAGAAGATCTGACATCTGTAAGACACTTACACTGTCAGATCTTAGGATGCAGTACCGCATCCGCCGCTGGGGGCATTTCGTGTCGAAATGCCGCCTAGCGTATGCAAATGAGGACTTACGGAGATCCACAAAGCTTTTCAGCTTTGTTTTTTCTGCGTAAGTTTACGTTTGCATACGTAAAATTAGGGATGCTTTTACAAAGTGTAAACTAGTTACACCTTGTAAAAACAGACCTTTTTTTCGATCGCCGCTATTTTTTTTAAATTTTGAATTTTATTTTTCGGCGCGTAACTTTTTTACACAACGCAACTTTATTGTCCCGTCGCAATCCACAAAGCCCGGCGTAACGTAATTTTGCGCGCTGCCCGTCGGGAAAATGACATCACGAGCATGTGCAGTACGGCCGTCGCGGGAGCGCGCCTCATTTAAATTGTCATCGCCCCCTGCAGAAGAGGACCGCCTTGCGCCGGAGACATTTAAGTGACACGGCCGAAAATTTCTAGGTAAGTGCTTTGTGGATCGGGCACTTAGGTAGAAATTTTCCGCCAGTGTAACTTAAATGGTAAAAGTTAAGTTAGGCTACGTTTTGGTGGATTTGCCCCCTTGTTCTTGCAACCAATCAGCTGTAGCACTAATCGGTGTATTCTGACGGTGGAGAGTCCCCGCTGTCAGAATACAAAGTACCAGCAAGGCAGCAAGGGGGATTCCTGCATCCATATCGCTTGTGTAGATGCAAGAACCGGTCAGCCAGCGATCTGAATAATAAAAATAAAAAAACGTGCACATGTACCAACTTAAAGCGGTTGTAAACCACAGCAGTGAAAAAAAACAAAAAAAACTTTCCCCTGTAAGGCAATTGCATAATGTGCTAGTATGCATCACATACTGGCACATTATGAAATGCTCACCTTACAACAAAGCCCTCTGACAGGGCATACATCTTTCCCGGTCTTCCTTCCAGGTTCGCAGGCTCCGGCTGTATGAGTGGCCGGAGCCGCAATGATGTCACTCCTGCACATGCAGAGAGAATTTCCGAGGTGGTGAGGAAGGGGTTGTATCGTCTCCACACAACCTGCTTTAACCTCTTGAACTCCACTTTGCATGCAGTTGCAGGCCGCTTGCAGAGTGCCACCTTTCACTTGAATGGGTGATGGTCAGCAGGTGCTACACCTGCTGAAAGCAAGAGGGAGTACAATTTCAGCTGTGGCATGTAAACATGCCCAGTCGCTACCTCTAAAAGATGGTAGTGGTTGAGGGACGGTAAAAGCACAGCTCAACAGCAGGGTTTTACTGCACCTCAACTGCTAGTGTGAACAATTACATGTTTTAATAAATTAAAAAAATTAAAGTTTTTTTCTTTTTTTTTTACACTTCATAAGTGTTTAAATAAAATATGTTTAAATATATTTTGAAATGTTTGTTTACATTTATTTATAAAAGTATACATATATGCACGCATGCATGCGTGTTTGAGCCTTGGGGTGCACACCCTAATGCAATAGGCTGCGCACGCCTATGACGTCGGCGTAAGTGCTTTGTGAATCCGGGCCATAGTGTCTAAATACAAGAGTCATTTGTATTTTTACTTGAATATTACTGTGCTTTGCGTATTCCTGTTTTTTTTTTCCACCTCCTGTAGATTTTTGCAGGCAGCCTGTAGTGGGCCAAGCCCTACTGGACATCTCCTGATGATGATGTCACTGCTACATTTACAAGGTGGTACCTGGATCTGCAAAAATATTGATACAGCAAAGGGGGAAAACCAGGCTAAACGAGAAAATATAGTCATATACCGTTAAAGGGTTGTAAAGGTTTGTTTTTTATTTTCTAAACATGTTCCTTTAATGTGGTTGTAAACCCACTGTGACAACTTGCAGCTACAGGTAAGCCTAGATTAAGTTCTCATCCAAACCATGGGGAAACAAAGCACCAACGACAGAGTTCGAAGACTTTTTCTTTTTCTTTTTGGACTTCGTTGCTTTTGAAGTTCTGGTAGGGGGTGCACTCACTGCTTGTAAAGCTTGTTCAAACACTACTAGATCCTGTTTACGGACCATGGTACCATTCAATGCATATGTGCAGTCAGGGGGAAGAATTTCACTTGGGGACACAGGAACTGGAGACACAGGAACTGGAACCGGAGACACTGGAACCGGAGACACTGGAACCGGAGACACTGGAACCGGAGACACTGGAACCGGAGACACTGGATCCGGGGACACGGGAGACACAGGAACCGGGGACACAGGAGACACAGGAACCAGGGACACGGGAGACACAGGAACTGGGGACACGGGAGACACAGGAACTGGGGACACGGGAGACACAGGAACTGGGGACACGGGAGACACAGGAACTGGGGACACGGGAGACACAGGAACTGAGGACACTGGAGCATCAAGCTGCATAGCAGGCAAAGATTCTGGGGTAGCAGGAAGGGTCCCAATAGTACCCAACTGAAGAACCCTTGGCCGAGGTGGGCGAGTTGGGCAGAGAGATACAAGGTGCCCTCTTACACCACAGTAAAAACAAAGTCCATAGCCTCTCCTCCGCTCTCTTTCTACCATAGATAGGCTGGACCGGATGGCCCCGATCTGCATGGGTTTCTCATCCTCCAAGGTAGGCGTGTGTGCATCAACAGGAGCGTCAAGGCTTTGAGGTGTTGGAGCTTCATGGCTGGGCACATACAGAGCTTCATAGCTTGGCACATACTGGGCTGGCTTGATGTCATATCTGTACTGGGGATTCCTGTCCCTGGATACCCGTAGGCCACGTGAACCGAGAGCGGACTTGGGAACACTGGTTCTCTTGGAAACAGAAATGTTAGAGTCCAGAGAAAACATGAAAGTTTCCCAGGTGTCCAAGACTGGACTCTTTTCCTGCAACAACTGATGAGCCCATGATTTGATTTGCCCTGTGAGCAGGTTGATGGAAGCGCGAACCTTAACATAGTCCGTGGCATAGGTCCTAGGTTTAAGAGCAAACAGCAGCTCGCAATCCATCTTAAAAAACAAGAAGGATGCACGGCTACCATCAAATTTCTCTGGCATAACAAACGAACCAAAGACAAGTCCGGGGCACAAGCCGTGGGTCAAGGGCTGGAGAAGGCAGGGAAAATCTGACAGTACAGGCCGGGGTCAAAGGGCAGGAGACAGCAGCATTCCAGGGTACATAAGCCAAAAGGGTCAGAAGCCGGGGTCAGTCTTGTGCTGAAGACAACCACAGGAACCGTTGGCACAGACAGGACCATCAGAGAACAATGAACTGACACCTCCCTCATAGTGAGGCAGGGCTTTATACCCTGGTTGATTAGGAAACCTGCCTCAGCTGGACCAGGATAAACAAGTGCAGATTGTAGGGGGATCCAGAGACAGTCAATCAGCACATAGTTCAGAACCAGGCTCCGACGGACAGCAAGCAGAATATCAACTTGAGAAGTGGCTCAGAGGCAAAGACCTGGAGCAGCAATGGAGAGGTCCTGGGTTCAATCCCACCCAGAGCCACTTGGGGCATGACCACGCCTCCCTGTCTGTTTGGCACGGTAGCGATCGTGACAGGAATGTTCCTTAAGTTCCACTTTTGTCTTCAGCTAGCTTAATTTATACTGCAGTGTTGAGTTGTGTGATTAATTGTAATCCACAAGAAACAGAGAAATAGCAATAACTGTAGAATATGATACTATGGATTCCTTAGCTGAAGAAAACTATTCCCACTTGTGTTTCCTTTATGTATGAGTAATAAAGTATTACTGACCTTGCAGTGCAGGGGAAAAAGACAAAACCCCAAAGTCTGATTGTAAGATGCTCCGGTGCAGTAGATCCACAGCCGTGGAACTACAGGTCTTAGCGGCAGTCTGTATGAAAGAAACTCACTTGGAAATACTACAGTCAATATTTGGATAGGCAGATGCCTTCTCACCACTATGGATCCCATATTCCTGCAGACTCCATCCAGAGACTCCTGCAGGTGTCTCCGTCTGTGTAGATGGCACCCCCACGGTGTGCTGGAAGGCAGATGGCTTCAAATGCTCTGGAGCGCAGGCTGATCATCCTGCTCAATTAGCAGGGCTGTTCACAAGGATCCCTCTGGGGCAGGTGATCCACTCTCCGCTGTAGGCCGCAGCCTCTCAGCCCTGGACACACACATACCTCCTGCTTGTTTTTGAATGGCGTCCGGAGAGGCCGAAAGCATGCCACGTCTGTCCTTTTATCTGTTTACCCAGCAGGCTGTTCTGTGACTTGGCATTGTGGGTCTGTTACTTGGCATTGTGGGTCCAGTAGTTCCCAGACTGATTTAGCAATATGAGTCACTTCCTTATTAAACGATATATCCCACAATGCATAACTTTTTACTTCTTAAATGAAGGAAAGATCATGACAAAGTTTCAGCAGTCACTAGAGGGAGCCAAACCCTTACTTAAGGAACAATGAACTACTTAACATAATAGCAGACCCCTGTGCTACACTTGTCTACCCGCTGCCAAACCTCTGCCTGTTTATCTGATCATGCTTCAGCCTGCCGCATTAACCTGCCTGATTACCTACTCTGACCCAGTTTGTCTCACCCTGCTCCAGCTTGCTGCTGATCCTGCATCCACCAACTCATCAGGTCGCTGACCTGCACCTGCCTCTGCTGTCATCTGCAGTTTCAGCCATCCCTGGAGGGTCTTCATCCAGCTAATGTGCCAGCTACTACAACTTCCACAGGCACTCCTAGCTCACTGCGCTCACGAGATCACTGTCCCCACTCCAGTGACTCCTGATCCAGGGCTGTAAGAGAGGTCTCCTCCTACAAGTCAAGCTCTACTATGAGGTACGTAACAGTTGCCTTTAGTCAAACACACAGATAACCCTCTAGCACAGGAGGGGTGGCAGCAGACAACAAGTATTTAAGATATCTAAGCAGTCTGTACTCACAAAATGTCTAGGGATAGTTGATTGCCTCCTTCCAACTTCCAAGAGACACCTTTCTCCAGGGATACCAGACTAGATCTTAAGCAGACACCCACCTCAGTCAGCTCTCAGGATCTTCAGCACCCAGGACCCCAGGTCGCCCACCTGATGCCTCATGAACAGCAAGCACATGTCAGTGTTGCCCTGGAAGGCAGCAAGCCCTCCAGGCTGGACTGATCCTCTCCAGGAAAAGACCCAGAGCTCATGGAATATATACAGTCTCCCAGCAGCCTTTAGGGCCCTGCTCCCTGGGATTGAGCAGGGCCGTATAAATATCAAGGCTGCCATCTGCATAGCTCTACACCAGCTCTAATCCAGAAAGTTCTACTGATTTCTGGAAAGGAGAGGGAGCTATTAGACTGGCAGCAGCTAAGAACACTGAATAGAGCTAACTAATCAATTGCAGAGACACTGGATACAGTGAGGCAAGATAAATTTATCTAAACAAAGCACACATCGCTCCACTGGACACAGTGAGCAAGCACTAAATTTAAAGGAGTTGTAAAGGAAATAATTTTTGTTGCCTAAAATTAATGTCTGCAAGGTAGACAGACAGAATAGTGTAATGATTCTGTTAAAAAACTAGTAAATACCTATTAAATTCCTTCATCTATATCACCTCCAGCGTTCTAGTTTCTGTTCTCTCATTCACTTCCTGGTTTGCATCGCTCGTTCATGTAAGAACTACATTTCCCAGTATGAACTGCGGCACGCACAGTAATTCACACCTCCTTGAAGTCTCTAACACGTAGAGAGTGTCCTGCCGCACAGATGTAGTTCCCAGGAGGGGGTGAGCATGTTACTGACCACCGCAGTAAAGCCTCCCTTCACGGTGGTCAGTAAAATCAGACAAGCAGGAAGTGAACAGAACAGAGAAGAAATAGAGCAACTTCTGAGCAAAAATGAACAATGAAGACGTGAAAAGAGGAATGTCTGCAGGTAAAGGATGCTTATTATGAAAAAAAAAAATGTTCCTTTACAACCCTTTTAACTAATCCTAGCACTTATCTAGGAGGGTGCTACATACACCGCTAACTACATTTCCTTCAGTTAAGGCCTATTCACACCAGTGCGCTACTAGAAGAATAAGTTGTGAGTTAATAAAGCCTCATTAGCAGAGGAATCTGTGAAGCAGTGAATCTCTGCAGCAGTGGACTTTGTTCTCCATGACAAGGTCTCTTTAAATCCCCAGCAACAATGTTTCTAATACATCTTCTGACATCTGGCATCACACAGCTGCTTCCTATCCTGTCCAGCTGTCATCTTTACAACTATAGAGGTGACATAATGGTATTTATTTATTAAAATGCTTCTAAAACAACAGCGCAGTCTTACACACATGCCTCGATGCACTGGCGGGATAAAAACAGAACAGAAAAGGGGCAGAAACTGCAACAATCAAACAAGTAACAGTAAAACAATGACAATCAGCGAACAAGAAGATATAGTATACTATATAAAACATACAAAGTTAAAATTTTTGAGCTATTAGAATGTTTATTTAAAGGGGTTGTAAAGGAAAACATTTTTTTTCATAATAAGCATCCTTTACCTGCAGACATTCCTCTTTTCACTTCCTCATTGTTCGTTTTTGCTCTGAAGTTGGTCTATTTCTTCTCTGTTCTGTTCACTTCCTGCTTGTCTGATTTTACTGACCACCGTAAAGGGAGGCTTTACTGCGGTGGTCAGTAACGTGCTCACCCCCTCCTGGGAACTACATCTGTGTGGCAGGACGCTCTCTACATGTTAGAGACTTCAAGTAGGTGTGAATTACTGGCCGTGCCGCAATGCATACTGGGAAATGTAGTACTTACATGAACAAACGATGCAAACCAGGAAGTAAATGAGAGAACAGAAACTGGAATGCCGGAGGTGATATAGATGAAGGAATTTAATAGGTATTTACTTGTTTTTTAACAGAATCATTACACTATTCTGTCTGTCTGCCTTGCAGACATTAATTTTAGGCAAAAATGTTTTTTCCTTTAGTGACCCTTTAAGTTACCCTGAAAGCCTGGATATATAGCCATGTTTTTAAAAATCTCCTAAACTTTAGGAGATCATTCTCAAGTCTTATGTGAAAGGGCAAGGAATTCCAGAACTGCGCTCCTTGAACTTCCAGGGTTCTCCCACCGCATTTATTTTTGGCAAATTTGGGGATGTACAATTAAGCCAAATTCTCAGACCGCAGCGATCTGGTAGGCACATGTCTGATGAATTTTTCTCTGAGATAGCCCGGTCCAAAACCATGGATGGCCTTATGCACAAGACACCCCGTCTTGAACTGAGCCCGTTGTGCCACGGGCAGCCAGTGCAAGGCCTGTAAGGATGGAGTGATGTGGTCGTACCGGCCCACACCTGTGAGTAGCCTAGCAGCGGCATTCTGAACAAGCTCTAGAAAAGGTAGGTATAAAAAAGCATAAAATACAGCTGGTAGGGCCTCTAGAGGAGTACTTGGGGAGAAACCCAAAGTTGGGATTTAACGATAACCTCACCTGACCCCTTAATTAAGCCCAAATACTAATCCTTGCATACTCATCTCATCCTGCGCCGATATCCTATGCCAGAAGAAACTGCTCCATCTCTGAAATGAGAGACTGCAATAAAACACTCTTTTACTGAAGTGTCTTAACTCTTATTTAAGTCAAAGCAAGGCAGCGATCATCAGAGACTGGCAGAGATTCGGCTAAACATCAGTTAGCAAACAGAAGCATTTACCGCTGGTCATTGCAGCAATGATTCAACAGTTCAAACTACAGTGTAACTACAGCAAAATGCCCCAGTATGTACAGGACTGATATTATTCAGTTCTAAAAACATACAGACATAAGTAAAGACTGGCTCAGATGGTAATGCATAATGTTCATGAGTTTGTATATAGGAACAGGTACAGCAGAAGCAAAGTATTACATTTTTTCAGTGAAAGAATCAAATTCTTTCTATGATTACATTTTATATATATACTTTGGGCCATATTCTTAGAGATCTCCGGCGGCGTAACGTATGTCCTTTACGTTACTCCGCCGCAAGTTTAACTGGCAAGTGCCTGATTCCCAAACCACTTACCTGTAAACTTGCGGCGGCGTAGTGTAAGGTCCACCCGCGCAAGCACTCCTAATTCAAATGATCCTGGTAGGGGGCGTGGATCATTTAAATGAGGCGCGCTCCTGCGCCGATCGTAATGCGCATGCTCCGTCGGGTAAATTACCCGACGTGCATTGCGCTAAATGACGTCTCACGGACGTCATTTGTTTTGACGGTAACGTAAATGTCCATCGCCATTCACGGACGACTTACGCAAACGACATTACATTTTCAAATTTCGACGCGGGAACGACGGCCATACTTAACATTAAGTATGCCACCTAGGGGGCATGTTTATCTTTACGCCGCGTATCGCTTACGGAAACAACGTAAAATCACTACAACGGGCAAGCGTACGTTAGAGAATCGGCGTGACTAGTCATTTGCATATTCTACGCTGACCGCAAAGGAAACGCCACCTAGCGGTCAGCGTAGATATTGCAGCCTAAGATACAACGGCGCAGGCCGTCGTATCTTAGGCATGTTTAAGTGTATCTCAGTTTGAGAATACACTTAAACATAGGACGGCCTTAGAATCGGACTTACGTCAGCGTATCTGCTGATACGCCGGCGTAAATTCTTTGAGAATATGGCCCAGTATACTGTGATTGTACTCCATTCTAGAGTCTTCCCTCTAAATTGTTCCTCTAATGCGTATCTGACCTGTAAGTACCTAAAAAAAGATTTATTCGGCAATGCAAATTGGTCTTTAAGTTCCTGAAAGGTTTTCAAGGTACCATCTTGGTATAATTGGTTATTGAAATCAAAGCCTTGGTGGAATCCAGGTATAAGATGGCCCTCTCTCCATCCTCGTCCGTTGGGACCTGGATATTCAAATATACTCGCCTTATATTTGTGTTGGTGGTTCTTCCAGGTATAAAACCCGATTGGTCGGGTTGGATGAGTCTCAATATTACCCTGTTCAACCTGGCCGCCAAGACCTTTGCCAGTATTTTCATATCAGAATTCAACAGAGCAATAGGCCTGTATGAGGCAGTAGCAAGTGGATCTTTTCCCTCCTTACATGGTAATTATAGTAGATTCCATCATTGATGGAGGAAGCGCTCTCTTTATCACTGACCAGTTTAGTACTCTCAGCAACTCTGGGAGCAATACCTTCCCATAGTATCTGTACTGTTTATCTCGGCCGGGAGCCCATCTGGTCCCGGGGATTTCTGTCCCACCATCTCTAGTTACCCGTTGCATCTCCTCTAGCGTTATTGGCCTATCTAGCTATATTCTATCTGTCTCATTAAGGTGGGGAAGATTCAGGTCCTTAAAAAAGCTATCTATTCCATTCCCCGTCTCCTCCTGTCGGGAACTATACAGGTCCTCGTAATATTCTTTGAACTTATCCACTATTTCTGGCGTATATGAGGACAACTTTCCATCTTCTGTGGTAATCGTTGGTACCACAGACGAGGGAGAATCCACCCTGACTAGCTGTGCCAACATACGTCCCACGCTTCCCCCCCTCTCCAAAGGCGCATTGTCTCTGAAAGAGATATTTGTTCTCTACCTTCCGGGTCTCCAACCAGTAGTTCTGTTGTTCCTCTATCCAATTTATATGAGCGTTTTCTTTCTGCCAGTGTTCAGAAACCCTAATTGTTGGTATCATAGCTATGACACATCAATGACATGCCAAGGGAAAGAATTGACAGCCCACAGAATTTTTCCACTTCTTAATCGCAAGGACCCACAATGAAATGTATGTTTGGAGTTTGCCATAGTTTTCCCATTTAGTTTTGAGGAGGTATATAAGTTACTGCAGTGAAATATTATCAGGCTCTCCATTTGGAAAGAAAACAGCTTCTCTATCATACTGTGTAAGGTGGAAATGTTTCTGTCTTTTTTCAAGTAGCTATTTATTACTTGTATGCTTTACATACTGCACATCTGTGTTTGTTTGTTTTTTCATTAAATTGTTTATTGAAGATTAATAAACATTTAAAAATCTACTCACATAAAACTGTTGCTTGCATCAAATGAGCTAAATTGCATGTAATGTAATGCAGAGGTTCCGGCGCTCATTGGACACCTGCACTCGTGGCATCATCGTGTATCCAGGCTGTTATTCTCCACTATGTGGTCATGTTTGCTGTTCCCTTACATATGACAACTGAATGAGATGCTCACTTGTGCCCACCATGAATGCATAATTAGAACCTACGTTAGAGGGTTTGACCTTATGAGCAGAGGTTTAGCCTACTGAATGGTGGTTTGGAATCACACAGGCCTGTTTGACTCTATACAAGTAGGGCCAGATTCAGGTACATCCGCGCATCTTTGTGCCGGCGTAGCGCATCTCATATGCGCTACGCCAACGTAACATTGAGAGGCAAGCTGAGTATTCACAAAGCACTCGCTCCCATATTTGCGCCGGCGTAACGTAAAAGGGTCGGCGTAAGCCCGCCTAATTCAAATTAGTAAGGTAGTGGGCGTGTTGAATTAAAATCAACCGTGGCCCCATGTAAATGAATGGCCGATCGAACGGCGCATGCTCAGAATCACGTCGCATATACTCCCTAAGAAACGACGGCTCAATGTGTACGACGTGAACGTAACCTACGCCCAGCCCCATTCACGTACGACTTGCATAAACAACGTAACATACAACGATGTTCCCGCGCCCATACCTTAACATGACTTACCCCTGCTTTATGAGGGGTAAACTTACGCCGGACATACGCCTTACGTAAACGGTGTAGCTTACTGCGACGGGCGCAAGTACATTCGTGAATCGGCGTATCTAGGTCATTTACATATTCAACGCGTAAATCAACGGAAGGGCCCCTAGCGGCCAGCGTAAATATGCACCCAAGATACGACGGCGTAGGAGACTTACGTCGGTCGTATCCAGCCAAAATTCAGGCGTATCTTAGATGCTGAATACGGCGCATAGATACGACGGCACATCCTAGAACTTACGTGGCTGTTTTTGCAGCCACAGTGCAGTACCAGAGGCCAGAAAAATTAGGCATGTACAGATGCCTGAAAAAGCAGGTATTGTTGATGTTTTTCAGGCAGAAAGTGCACTAAAACATTGCGGCTTGAACCCTAGTTGGTGGCGGATAAGTCACGCAAGTCATCCGGCATGCAGAGATAAAATACAGCAGCGTGTGGACCATTTTTAGCCCAAGGCAGCTCATCTCATCAGGCCTTTAGTCAAATGTATCGCCCACTGTCAGTCCCTTCGGGATCCATACCTCATTCATCTTAATAAAGGTGAGGTAATCTAGACTTTTTTGACCTAGGCGACTTCTCTTCTCAGTGACAATACCTCCTGCTGCACTGAAGGTCCTTTCTGAAAGGACACTTGAAGCGGGGCAGGCCAGAAGTTCTATCGCAAATTGGGATAGCTCAGGCCACAGGTCAAGCCTGCACACCCAGTAGTCAAGGGGTTTATCGCTCCTCAGAGTGTCGATATCTGCAGTTAAGGCGAGGTAGTCTGCTACCTGATGGTCGAGTCGTTCTCTGAGGGTGGACCCCGAAGGGCTGTGGCGATGCGTAGGACTTAAAAAGCTCCGCATGTCCTCCATCAACAACACGTCTGTAAAGCGTCCTGTCCTTGCCGGCGTGGTCGTGGTAGGAGGAGGATTACTTTCACCTCTTCCACTGTTAGATTCCCGTTGTGCTGTGACATCACCCTTGTACGCTGTGTAAAGCATACTTTTTAATTTATTTTGGAACTGCTGCATCCTTTCCGACTTCTGGTAATTTGGTAACATTTCAGGCACTTTCTGCTTATACCGGGGGTCTAGTAGCGTGGCCACCCAGTACAGGTTATTCTCCTTCAGCCTTTTTATACGAGGGTCCCTCAACAGGCACGACTGTGCCACCAGATATGAGTGGTGGCACTTGGCAAGTGGGCACAGTATACGCTGTGAGCCTGACACACACGCGCTGGCAGGCAGATTGCAGAGAAAAAAGAAAAGAACAAAAAGCAGACCGATGTACTAGCCCTATACAGGCTGTCACAGTATATTAGGAAGAGCGGATCTAGTCTAGCTACGCTCAAAACAGTGTATAAATATATATACAACTCCTGGGATGCATATATATCCTCTACACACTGTAACTCTTAGGCCCCGTACTCACGCCCAAACATGTCTGCTGAAACTGGTCTCGTGAGTACAAGACCTAACTGACTAGCCTGCCTGCCTACCTGCTCTATCTAACTCCAAAAAATTACACACTCTCTCTCTGTCTCTCTCTGTAAACCACAGCAACACACATTAGATTACAGATAAAAAAAATAAGAAAAGCAGACTGATGGACTAGCTCTAAAAAGGGCTGTTTGGGGTGCTGTCAGGACGCTGTGGTTACAGCCTGAGTCTTTCAGGACTGGAGTGAACACTGAATACACTGGCCTAGTTATCTATTTCCCTATTAAATCAGCAGCAGCTACACTGTCCCTCCTCTCACTAAGACTGCAGCTTCAGAATGAATCTAAAATGGATGCTGTCCAGTAGGTGGGAGGGTTTGGGAGGGAGGGTATGCTGCTGATTGGCTGGAATGTGTCTGCTGACTGTGAGGTACAGGGTCAAAGTTTGCTCAATGATGACGAATAGGGGGCGGATCGAACATCGCATATGTTCGCCCGCGGCGGCGAACGCGAACAAGCTATGTTCGCCGGGAACTATTCGCCGGCGAACAGTTCTGTACATCTCTAGCCCTGACATCAAGGCACACCACACATGGCCACGCATGCACTCTCGGGTAGGAAGATGGTACTCCCGGGCTCCCACCGCACAATTGAATACCTCAGCCAGAGGTCCAGGGCACGCATATTATCTCAGGGCCTTGCTGCCAAGATAGTGCCCACTGTGACATGCTTTATAGTCGGTCCTGTTACCCTGTTTGGATTTGATACTGTGTGCTGTGATCACTGTATATGCTATTGCCTTGCCATGTAATTTTCTCTGTACCATGTTGGGCCGCGTGGCCGTTTTCCCTGTGTTAAATAAAAAAAAAAAAAAAAAAGGAGGAGAGAGAGCAAAATTGAAGAGAAGAAGCTGGGACAGCCGCACTCCAAAAACTTTCCTTTTTATTAAAACTGGTCACAGAACATCACACGCCACAGCAAACAATCAGGAAAAGGCTAACGCGTTTCGCACTGTGCTTCAGTGCTTATTCTCACTCCAACATCTGCATTCGCTTCCGGTCACACCCCCAACTCCTCAGAGAGTTCTTTGCCATGAGATGCCATGTTGAACTTCCAGTAACCAGTATGCGAGAATGAGAGCTAGAACACCACATTTAACACACCTGCTCCCCATTTACACCTGAGACCTTGTAATACTATCGAGTCAAATGACACCGGGAGGGAAAATGGCTAATTGGGCCCATTTTCACTTAGGGATGTACTACTCACTTTTGTTGCCAGCGGTTTAGACATTAATGGCTGTGTGTTGAGTGAAGGGACAGCACATTTACACTGTTATACAAGCTGTACACTCACTACTTTACAAGTAGCAAAGTGTAATTTCTTCCGTGTTGTCACATGAAAAGGTATAAAAAAATATTTACAAAAATGTGAGGGGTGTACTCACTTTTGTGAGATACTGTATATAATAATTATTACACCCTGAAGTAGGATATATGGATACTGTATATATATGTGTGTGTATATATAATATATATGTGTGTGTGTGGGTGTGTGTGTGTGTAGCGGGCAGCTATTTCCTTTGCTGGCCCTGCTTTAAATTTAGGGGTTAGTCAGAGGATTAGTAACCTCTGACCTATTTTGTTTTCAAATTTAGACCTCTGTTCCTGCTGTGGCTGTACTGCAGATGACCACTGTTGTTGTCTAGGGTGTCAGTTAAACCCAAGGCCAAGGGTGGCAGCAGTCAGATCCAGGTGTGTTGGGTATTCTTTCTCAGCGGCCAATCAGTGAGAGTTGACCACCTCGCTGTGCATGCTGGGGAGGAGTATTTACGGGACAGACGTCACAGGTTCTGCGTCGTCGTCTGCCCTGGGCAGTCGTCCCACCACCCCTGTGTGTGGCCCTCCTGGCCGGGGGTGTGCGTGTTCGGAGTTTCCTGGCTCTGGAACCATGGAACCATGTTGGTCTGGAGTCGTACCCTGCTGAGCAGGCCCAGTAGTCAGACTGGGTCTGCATTGCTAAAGAGGTCCTACGCTATGCGTCCTAGAGGGAGGAAGCCGTCGAATGAAGTACCTGTCTGGAGAGCACCCAGCAAGAGGCTGGTACACTCAGGGGAGGCCTGAACTTCATTGGAGGACCTATCACTACTGAAAGGCTGAGCAGTGGTCGCCCGTCAGTTACCTGATTCTACAAGTTATTACTTTGAGAAGAGATCCGGGTGCTTAATCCTAAACTGAAAGGATTCTGGACTGATCGTATCTCCACCTTTGGGAAGGTCAGTGGCAGAGACTGTGCAGAGGTTCTGTGTGACGCCCTGGCTGCTGGGACTGGTGAGAGAGGCCTGTCCGGGGGCACACTACCCACTCTGGCTAGAGTGGCGACGAGAGTTTATGTTTGGAAGCAGGAGTGCTTCCTATCAAATTCTACACCTGAACCTGCTACCTATACCCTATCTCACCTCTTCAACCTATTCGTTCTTTTAGCATGTTCGGTAAATAAAGCAGAGAAAAAGGAACGCAATATGTGGACATTGACATTGTTTCAGCTTTCATCCAGTACCCTAGACGGCGGAGAAGTGGAGGTAACGTGCCACCCAAACTAAACCAGCAGCTCCTTTGGGGGTAGTGCTATATATATATATATATATATATATATATATATATATATATATATATATATATAATATATTATAAATAAAAAATATATAAAAATATAAAGATAGCAAAAAAAATATATATGCGTACATAAATAAATACTGTTAACCTGGGAAGTCAGGCACAAAGATTTCACCACCAGTGTCTGAAAATGTATAATAAATCATCTAAACCCCATACCATCTACCAAAACCTGAAATATTAATTTTGGGTGAAACCATTTTAGCACTTGTAATAAACATGCAGGATAAAGAGATAATATAAGTACGTTCCCTATGAGTATGTTACATGAACTGACAGCTGTTAAATAGCATGCTGCTAGGCACACTTCTGAGTTTTATCACACAGAGAAAGCTGCAAAATCTAACAGTTCATATGAGTCTGTTTTTATATTTCGCAAGCTAGCATGGAGCAACAAGTGTGGTCCGGCCTTAGTGTTTCTGATATAAATTTGTCGACAAAGCCCTAATTTAAATTCCCTGCAGAGTATAAATAACCAGTTCATTAGCCAGCAAATTTTACACTCCTGCTTAGGAAGAATTGATCTGGGTCTTGGTCCCCTTTGCTACTCTATATGGTCTGGGGGTGGTGTCTGCAAACGTATATAAGAAGTGACCCATTGGAAGATAGGCACAGCTCATTCTGTAGGACTCCTCCATTGCAAAAAGTGCTCAAGGTGAGTTCTATACTCTCCTCTTCTGTCTATTTCTGGGATTGTAACTTGCTTCAGCACGGAAGAATCAAACCTTACAAGAGTAACCTTTCTGCTATATACTAAGGACAAAAATCAACTTGGGACAAGACACACAGCAATTTCTGGACTACATTTGTCGTAAAGGAATAATTTGCTGGACTTCTCTTTATTTGCTTATGTTCATCCACCTGCAGCAGCTCAGCATACCATCAATTACTATTTTTTACTAGAAAAAGGACCCTGGGATTTTTATCTGATACTTCTACCTGTAAAACAGATATGCAATAGATATAATATTGTGTTGTGGGTAATTGTGGGTATTTTGAAAAACCATCTTTGCTCCTTTTCTATTATTTAGTAACAGCCAACAATCAGAAATCATCTTTCTTTATTCTGCCTGCTCTAAACTGATGAAAGGTGAAAGCTGATTGGTAGCTTTGAGTTACTGCTCTATACACGTCATCATTGTTACCCTTTGGTATTGCTTTTGACATAAGTTGTTTTATTTCCTAGAAACTAAAGGTCTGCGGATTGTTTAGTTGAAGTTGATATGAAATAAATTAACTGATTCTTTGTACTATATGCTAGGATAGGAAGCTAATCTTCCTAACCTTAGATGTTGAAATGTACTCTTTTTTTAGAAATATATTTTTTTCAGCGGCTAATATTATTAGCACTCAATTAGGAACATAACTAAAATATTAGATTATATAAAAAAAAAGTTTTAATATTACTTTAATAACAAACTTTATAAAAGAAAATAGGTTATGTACTTGACTTTGTAAAACACATTTGTATTTTCCTACAAATAATTTTTTATCTAACAAAATTTTCACTTTTTAATGTTTCCAAAACTCTCATTTTGTTAATTATCATTTATTTCTAGAACTAAAACTAAAATGGCTTTTTCTGGTATCCTGAGTGAAGCTGACATCGCCGCTGCCCTGAAGAGCACAGAAGGTACTGTGCCAACCACTTTGTTACCACTTTGTGCATTCATCATATTATTTATACTGAATAGCAACATGACAACTTGTAGTGCCTTATGAGAGAGGATTAACACTCTAGCAGTAGAAACAGTGCCTCCTTTTGGAGGAATCGGTAACTGCAAGCCAGACTTCGTTCAACCTGCAACCATTGCAAATACATAGGCATTCACTGTTATTGATTAAATTTTTTAAACTTTAATTGGATTTATGGGATATACAGTACATTTGCATTATTCAATGTTTAGAGTAAAATTTAGATCAAAAGTCAATATAACAACTTAAGCTTGTTACATTCTCTCAAACCAACTTGTGGCACAGATTAGCCTTCTCTCTGTTGCTCTGACTAATTCCTTGTAGTGAGTGGCTTAGAAAGGATGCATGAACTCTCAGGGGTAGCAATGTACAATTTTCTCATAATTAAATTATTATATTATTTTTTTACCTAAAAAAAATAATAATATTTATTACTTAATTGTATTTACTTTATTACATTATATTAGCAGTATTACAGTGCCCTTATTAATTTCTTATCCTTAACACCCTCTTTCACATTGGGTTGGCAGCTTTCATCTTAGATCCTCAAGAAAAATATTCACTAACATTTGTATGAATATATTTATAAAAATTTGTATTTGACGTGACATTAGTTTTAACATTTATCCACTTCCTACATAAGGACTTTAATATTCACATTTAAACTTTTCTGTTTTTATACAGCCAAGGACTCCTTCCAATACAAATCTTTCTTTGCCAAGGTTGGCCTGTCAAGCAAGTCTGCAGCTGATCTTAAGAAAGTCTTTGAAATCCTTGATCAGGACCAGAGTGGCTACATTGAGGAAGAGGAACTCAAGTAGGTATCAGCTGAAACCCAGCTAAAATACGATGATATGGGGATTTAGAATGTTTTATAGCTTGTAAAGCTAATATAGCACATATCCTTAAAACAAATCATTTTTTTATTACATTCAAATGCTAAATATGCTAAAAAAATATATATATAAAAATAGAATTATCTACCATTAATACTTGTAAATAAATAATTAAAAAAAAAACGGGATATTCACAATCTACTTTTGCATGAACTAGGGACTAAACTCAAAGTATTACATTACTGGGCTGCTTATGTGTCAGCAGGAGCATTGCAAGACATGACATAGGTTTTAGGTTCTTGCAAGGCACAGGGCTTTATGTAGTAATTAACACTTGTTCTTTTAATAGACAAAAAGCCAGCTTCTGATTACATATACTAATTATAAGATGTTTTTAAACACCAGACAGAAAAATATTGATTTGAGATTGTCAAGGACAGTTAGAACAAATCCCAGAATACGTGTTTAGGACTGCAATAAATATAATCATCTGCAATATGATCATGAATATAAGAGTAGTGTTTGACTACATATATATTTTTAGACACAGTAGACTTCATTATTGCAGATTAAACATATTCTACACTTGACAATAATACATTCAGTGTTGGGTGTATATGTTTCCTGTGAAGGTACTTGTCCCAGCACATGCTTTCATGTGAAGGTACTTGTCCCGCCATTCTTGTCAATTTACCATAATATCAAACTTTTTTATTTGTCTTTTTGCTTTTCTAAAATGTATAGGATTTTAAAATGCTACACTGTAAACTGACACTGCAGTAATACCTATCTGTACTGTCATTGTCAGTAAGACCAACTGTCTCTCTCTTTTTTATCTTTAGAAAGTTCCTACAGAACTTCAGTGCTAATGCCCGGGATCTGACTGATTCTGAAACCAAGGCATTTCTTTCAGCCGGTGACTCTGATGGTGATGGCAAAATTGGAGTTGAAGGTAAGCATGCAAATATTATCTTATCTAGATGAATAGAAGATCATTTTAAAACCAATAGCTACCATAACCATTTAGAATAAATAGAGTGTAACCGCAAGTCATGTTTTTATGTCTATGTCTAGTTAACTGCCTGCCAAAACATCTGTCTACCCATCTGTTGATCTGACCAGCTATCCTATGTATCTATCTAGTATTAGCTAAAGGGTAATATAATACATTTTAATATTTTTCTTATCTTTTTTTTAGAATTTCAGGCTTTGGTGAAAGCCTAAACAAGAGCCTCAATGGATTATCGAAATAATTTAAATCCCCCACTTTTTGTTACACGGAAATGTTACCTGGTTAACCGAGATAAAATTTGCCCCGTTGAAGGGGATCAGATTCTGAATCAACATCTTCATTCAAACTTCAGTGTCATCTCTCCTAGTTGGACAAATGTGATACGGACTGTTCAACCATCAACAACTGGATCCTGAGCTCCTGCAACCCGCTGTTAACTCAAAGTTACACTGATGCCTCATTCTATTTATTTATATCTTTTTTACATTGGTATTGCATTGCCAGCTGTTTAAACTATTGTACCTTTTGTAAATTGACATTGATGATGCCTAGTCTTGATGTCTTCAAGGAATATTTAAAGCAGCGAGGATGATGTAAACACAATGCTATCAATAAAACAATGTTTTGGAATCAGTTTGTGTCATGTTTCACTTAATAGTTAAAAGTTGGTTTTGGAAAATCCTTATTAACAAGATATAAAAAATAAATAAATAATAGAATAAAACAGATAGCACTTCTGGGGACTAGAGCAATATGGTGGGATAAGCACTGGTGGAAACAGTTAGGACTTTTGGTATTATGCAATTCATTGCAGTCAAACAGCCAGGCACTCCTCTTCTTTGAACTGCACAAATAAAGCAAAATGTGTAATATAACTCACTTGGGTTCCCAAGCTTGCACACACGCATTGGCCATTGTAAAGCTCAATCTCACTCCCCCTGTAAATCTTTTATTGTATGTTCTAGAGAATGCAACTGAAAGAATGGACTTCACCAATAGTTGTAGGGGCAATAGCAGAGAAGTCTTACCTCCATGGTCCCCAAGAGAAAAAAGTAGGCAGCTGGCTATTCATCCCACTAAGCTGTAACTAACCTTGAAATGTCACTTTTACATAAACTGCCTTTTTAACCCATTTACGCCTAAGGGTAAAACAAATGCCCAAGCACAAGTTTGCAACTTCGACACGTGTCAGTAAAACCATACATATCATCACAACTACTTTGTGCATTCAGGTGAATTATACCTTGTGTTTTCAGGACAAATTGGGCTTTTATTTGGTTGTAAATGGTAATAAATATCTCCTGACTTTTTTTATCAAAAGAAAACTGGCCCAAAATAATAACAATAGTCATTTAAAAAAAAAAGTAGCTGTATATGTTTTTTGTTACTACCATAACCTACCACCAAATAACAACCCAAAATAAATTCTCCTGCTCCCAACGATCACAGTGATGCCACATATGTGTATGTTATTTGCACCTGTAGTACAGCCCAGAAACAATAGTGCGCATTTTGCTTTTTTTATCCAACCTAAAACACAATAAAACTAATTTAAAAAATGTTTTGTTCTTGACCTTTGGCCCTTAAGTGACCCAAACACTGGCCCTGGTGCTGACCTAGATCAAATATTGATCTTGGTATGTTTTCTTTATTTTGTCTTTTATTCTTTTATTATTATTATTATTATTTTGCACACACTTTTCTTTTCTTTCCGCAAGGAGAGAGAAAGATACAATTCATCTTTCCTCTCCATTCACATAGAGAGAAACAGAGGGGTGTACTTCACAGTGACTGCTCACTGTGATAGCCAATCAGAAGCCATCACAGCGATTAGGTGACCCAGAACTGGGATGTATGGGTCGCGATTGTTAGTACTGTCAGTGCCAAGGGTTTAACATGGCATCACATTTCATCTTCTGTTAAGTCAGTTGCACATATTTGTTCTCTTCTTTAATTCCTCCTTATAAATATACCCATCTCTTGTGTGCTCTAAATTTTTCCTGAATTCACATGGTTTGCTGCTCTTCCCATGATAAAATCTATACACCCATAGCCAACATTTAAAACAAAATTTCGGGAACACTTTTTTTTTCTGTATGTTCAGCAAACCATTGTAGGTGGAGTGTGCAGTTTAATTAAGGGTGGGGCATTCATTTAAAATAGGTGTGGCTTTTACAAGAGGCATATTGGTAACCTAATGCCATATTTTAATTAAACATTCGGGCAGGGTTCACACTATTGCAAATTGGATGTGGGAATACCGCATTCAATTCGCAATAGCAGGAAAATGTGACTGGCTCTCTATGGAGTCGGTCGGTTCACATATCTCTGATGCGGCTCTGGTGGATATTTGTACAGGGGTCCTGTGCGTCTTTTGGTCTGTTTCAGGTCAGAATTCTGCCCAAAATTCAGGCTGAAATCAGACCTGAAACGGTGAACAGGGACGCACTAGACCTCCGCTGGGAGCCGCATCGGCAGGCAGTGTGAACCCAGCCTCAACGTTTTTACTGCTCCACCTTAAGTGGCAAAATTATCACTCCTGTTGCATTTGGGGAGCAACACTGCTGCTGAAAGTGATTTATTCAAATGAATAGGGCTGTGCTGCAACCACAAGCCAAATGCTAGGCTCACAGCTGTAGCATGGTATTTCCATTTACAAAGCTCATTCAGCTGCCAAAAAACAAACAAGCAAGCATTAATGAGGTGGCAAAATCAACTCCTGAATACCTTTCAGCTGCACCTGCAATGTTCTCTAAAAAGCATTCCACTGCGGATCACTGCTCAAAGAGTGACACAGGAGTAAGCAACCCCTACAGCATGCATTATTTTTTTATCAACCAGCACCTGAACATTTTCCAACATTCCTGTTCAACCCATTCAAACATTAGACAGACGACCGGCCATAGATGGTTGGAAATTGGGTCCATCTATAGCCAGCTTTAAGCTGGGTACACAAGGCTTGTTTTGTTTTTCTTTTGAACAGATTCAGATCCACCTCACTTGTGTGGATGCATGATCCCCCCACCCCCACTGGGACATTGTATTCTGACCGTGGGGACTCTCCACTATCAGTATACACTGATCAGCGTTGTAGCCGACTTGATCAAGGCGCTGATCAAGGAAGGTTTTCAGCAGGTCTGTTCAACAGAAGTCGATCTAATGATTGGCTCCTGTGGAACAGGGAGGGCTACACACCGATCAAAATTTGGTCGGTCCCTGCTGAACTGGCTGAATTTCGATCCACATGTATCCAGTTTATAAATTATTTATTTTTTCCACTAGATGTGGATGGGGGAATACTTCCTGTTGTGTCATTGTATTCTGGCAGAGGGGAGGCTTAACCACAGTCAGAATAAACTGACCAGTGCTACCGATTGTAGTCAGTGGCACTGATCATTTAGTAGAAACCTGCCCCAGTCCCTGCTGAAACGGCTTAATTTCGATCCATTTACAGCCAGCTTTAGAGTTCTAACAAAACTTTGGTTGTAACAGTAAACAAGTAAACACTAATCCCAACATTTTAAAGGAGGACTGCAGACATTAACTACATGAACAATCTTTCAGTACAGTAAAGAAATTGTAGAAATCCAGCACCTAAAATAAGGAAATTTAAAAATAATTCCAGGTTACTTATTTACATTGTTCTAGCTTGGGTCAATATATCTATGTATATACCATACCTGGCTGATACCCCTGGAAATCAGTGAAGCAAACATTGCTACTGCTATTACAGTGATCCCCACTTCCTAGTCCCGTGCTGAGCGGTTGGCCTACCACATTCTTAACACAAGAGGTCGGCTGCTTGACACAGGCACCATTCAAAGAATGCTTTGCATTCTCTGAACGAACATAAAGCATTCTCTGATTAGACAAGGTGGTGAGGTAGGACGGTGATGTCAATGCAGCAGGGCAATCGCTCAGGATCGGACCCCGAAGCAAGTGGAGATCACTTAAAGGATCACTAAAGGAAAAAAAAATGTTTTGCTGAAATGACTGTTTACAGGGTATAGAGACATAATAGTTAGCTGATTCCTTTTAAAAACGATTAAAAATAGATAAAAATCAATCATATAATGTGCCTCTTAGATGTAAAAACGAAACTGAAAGTAGTTTAGTCTTTGCATGTTATTTCATGCCTCTGTGCTGGACAGTGCCATAGAGAGTCATGGCTAGGAAAACGAAACTAAACTCTCCCATGACTTTTTTCATACGGAGCCAGACAACCAGGAAGTGTCCAGAACAAAGCAGCTTTACAGCAACATCAGAGCAAAAACAAGCAATGAGGACATGAAACCAGGACTGCAGTAAGGTAAAGGAAGCTATTTAGCTAAAAAAAAAAATTCCTTTAGTGACCCTTTAAGTAGCGGTGTCTATTTCAGTGATTTCCAGCTACCAGGGACATCAGCCAGTTATCGTATACATAGTTACATTGGTCAAAGCTGGAACTATGTATAATATAGCCACACCAGTGTGAGTATATGCAGCTTGATGTGGCGGTCAGAAAACACACAGGTCCAGGTGCAATTTCAGGAATATATTACAGCAAAGTCCTGGAAAAACAAACAGGCCTGGCGGGAAAGCAACCCAACCCGGGAGCACTCAAAAGTTTTAACAGCAAAACTGCAGTAGAGTGGTGGACCACAGGGCCAGTCTGCACCTAAATGGGGAGGTTTCCAAGAAAGATTGTGTATCCCTACAATTTCCCTTCTCCTCTAAAACCTTTCCATGGCGCTTTTGCAATGTCCCTATCAGACAGAGGACCTGTCCCTACTCTAGCCACTCGCCTAAACCCAGGATATTAAACAGACTCTGGCCGACCCAAGTTGGCTACCAAAGTCAAATGGGGTGCCAGCATCCAAACAGCTGCCTCCATATGACCAAGGAAACCATAGAGGAACTAGGTTCATCTCCACTTCCTCTTCCCCATGCATTGCCACTGTCAAGCATCACCTGCAGTGGAGAAAGTAGACTGTACGTGCCAACACCTGGAAATATTATTTAAATTGCCCTTGAGTTCCAGCACTGCAGAAGCAACTGGACAGTGGAATGTACAGATATCAACTGAATCAAGCTGCAGCAGAACACAGAACCAGTGTCTACCAACTACCTGCAGACCCAGTTGGTTCCCCCACACCCTCTCCAGCAATAAAGATACTCTGTCTCTGGGTTTGCAGCCAGCTCTGAAACTCAGGATTTACAATGCACTGAGCACTGTAAGGCAGTGGTGGTCAACTTTGAAATCAATCTGAATTTTATTGAATTTTTAGTAGTAACCAAATATACATACATTAATACTATGATCGTAGCAACTAAACATACAAATACGTAATACATATTATCTTAACTGAAACGTCTAACAAACATACACACAGAAGAAAAAAAAGAAAGGAAAAAAAGGAAAAGAAAAAAAAAAGAAAGAAAAGGGGGGGGGAAGAAAAAAGGGTAGAAGAGAGAAGGGGAATATAGTCAAACAGTAATAGTCCCCCCACCATGGCTACTGGTCTGTAAGGTTCCCTTTAACCCAGATTGGGAATTCATCTGATTTTCGAAACTCAGACCATGCAGACCAAGTATGGGAGAACTGCTCTTCCCTTCCCGTTTCCCAGGCCAATAGGCTTTCCAAGTCTCTAGAGCGTTCCAATTCCTTCTCCCATTCCCCCAGGGAAGGCACTAACCTTGTCTTCCAATATCGAGGAATAACTACTCTAGCTGCTGAAATGAAGTGTCCAAGCACCTCATCTCTTGCCTTTTTTAGGGGACCTGGGGTCATGTTTAGGAGAGCCACTCTGGGTGATGCGCAAATTACTGTATCCTCCAATTTTCCATATAAATCAAAAATTTGTCTCCAGAACCTTCTCACCGGCGGGCAATCCCACCAGACATGTAGCATGCTACCTTTTGCCTCATGGCAACGCCAACAAATGTCAGGTATTGATTTGATGCATTATAGAAGGGCACCTGTACCATCTACTCACCAGCTTATATGCCTTTTCTTGTGATCTTGTGTCTATTGAGGTTTTATGAGTCAAAATAAAACTTTTTTGCCAGTCTGGTAAAGCTATATTCTCTTGGAGTTCTTTCTCCCACTTCCGCGTGATCTGGATGGATTGAAAGCAAAACTCGGTTCGGGAGGCGGGATAGAAGAGGAGAGGAACGTGCTCCCGGCGCTGCGGGGGAACAGTGTGCATGTGAGAAAACCTGCCAGATCTATTCACGCACACACACACTGTCTGCATAGTGCGAGGAGCCCAAGAGCAGCTCTGCCTCCCCCACCTTGACTCTCACACCTTTTCCGAGCCATTCAACACTTATATACTAACCCCACATCCCAGGCAAAATTGCTTTCGCTCTGTCTCCCACCTTCCCAATAGCGAAAGGGACCCACCAAGGGTGTCCACACTCACCTCTACTGTTTGCACTGTGCGTTGAACCCCTGGCGGCATCCATCCGTAGAAACCCAGACATTCAAGGTGTCCCAATCCGAGGGATGGGAGTTTAAACTAGCACTGTTTGCAGATGACGTCATACTCACCCTTACCCAACCTAGGATCTCACTGCACAACTTGCATGCAGAACTAGACACCTATAAATCCCTCTCAGGTTACAAAATAAATGCGACCAAATCGGAGGCACTCCTGATTAACATCCCAGCTGCAGAAGTACAGTACCTACAGCAGTGCTTCCCATATCACTGGAAGACCTCAGCCCTGAAATACTTGGGGGTTTAGCTTACCCCATCCTTTGCCTCTCTATAACAAGCAAATCCCCCCCCCCCACCCCCTGTTCCGCTCCATAAGGGATCTCCTGCAGAAATGGAAGGTCCACCACATATCCCCTTATGTGCAACTCAGAAATTTTCAAGCGGACTTGGTGCATTTTGCCTGGAACTATAGTAGACATAGAATACCCTGCTCGGTCCTGCTGGCTTCCCGCTCTGATGGGGGGCTGGCATTTCCCGATTTGGTAAAATATCACCAAGCGACTCAATTGCGCGCCCTGACCTCCTGGTTCCCCCAACGGTCATACAACAAATAGACAGAAATCGAAGAAATCTGGCTCGCACCCACACATCAAAATAGTTTACTCATGAATGTTAGTGCGGAGGTAGACCCAGAGAGGCTTCTGGGATCTATGGCATTACTTAGAACACTTTGGGTGTAAACTCTCCCGTGCCCATGGGCTCAGCTCGGAAAAATCGCTGCTGACCTCTTTCCTCTATAACCCCCGGGATGCCTGCCGGTCTCACTCGCCAGGTGACTTCACCCTGGGCGACACAAAACCTATTCCATTTCGGCCACTTGGTGGACCCTCTAGATCACGCAAATTAATGTCGTTTACTGAACTTCAGGGAAAACATGACTTACCTTGCCAGGTGTTTTATGGCTATCTGCAAATACGTCATTATGCCCAATTATTTTCCCCAAATCTCCAATTCTCAGCGCCATCCTCCTTCGAGACCATAATACTGGAGGGATTTGCATGCCGAGGCTTGATCTCTGACATTTAGCGTCTGCTCAATTCCTACTCCATTTCAGACCAGGGCAAGCATACCTACATGCTTCGCTGGGAAAAAGTACTATGAGAAAAAATCTCAGAGGCGACGTGGCAGACAATCTGGTCTTGGGCAGCAAACAGTTCCTTCTGCATGCTCTACAAAGAGAACATATATAAAATTCTCTACTTTTGGTACCTGACACCGGATGTGCTCCATGCTATCTATCCCTCCTGCTCGCATAGGTGTTGGCGCTGCCAAGGAGACAAAGGTACCCTCTATCACATTTACTGGAGCTGCCCCAAGATCGTGCCTTTTTGGACAGAGACACAGGGCCAAATCCTCAGCCAGGCGGCGTAACTTAACTTTCAGCAGTTAAGTTACACTGACTTAAAGTTTTTACCTAAGTGCCTGATCCACAAAGCACTTACGTAAAAATTTCAAGCCGTGTAAGTTAAGTGCCGCAGTCGTAAGGCGTTCCTCCTCTCCGGGGGGCGTTTACAATTTAAATGAGGCGCGCTCCCGCGCCGGCCGTACTGCGCATGCGTGTGACGTCATTTTCCCGACGTGCATCACGCGAACGTAATTGACGCCGGGCGGCTTTGTGGATTGCGACGGGACACTAAAGTTGCGACGGGTGAAAAAAAGACGCGCCGGGAAAACAAATAATTAAAAAAAAAAATGACAGCGTCGCTCAGCATGCATTCCTGAGAGGGAGAACTCCATGCCAATTTTCAACGAAAAAAACGGCATGGGTTCCCCCCCCCCAGGAGCATACCAGGCCCTTAGGTCTGTTATGGGTTGTAAGGAGACCCCCCTCCGCCGAAAAATCGACGTAGGGGGTCCCCCTACAATCCATACCAGACCCGTATCCAAAGCACGCTACCCGGCCGGTCAGGAATGGGAGTGGGGACGAGCGAGCGTCCCCCCCCCTCCTGAGCCGTGCCAGGCCGCATGCCCTCAACATGGGGGGGTTGGGTGCTCTGGGGCAGGGGGGCGCACTGCGGGCCCCCCCACCCCAGAGCACCTTGTCCCCATGTTGATGAGGACAGGACCTCTTCCCGACAACCCTTGCCGTTGGTTGTCGGGGTATGCGGGCGGGGGCTTATCGGAATCTGGGAGTCCCCTTTAATAAGGGGGCCCCCAGATACCGGCCCCCCACCCTAAGTGAATGGATATGGGGTACATCGTACCCCTATCCATTCACCTGTAGGCAAAAAGTAAAATGTAGTAAACACACAACACAAGGCTTTTTAAAATAATTTATTATTCTGCTCCGGATGCCCCCCTGTCTTCGTTATTAGCTCAATTACCAGGGGGGGCTTCTTCCACTCTCCGGGGGTCTTCTCCGCTCTCCGGGGGGGGGTTTCTTCTTCCGCTCTCCGGCATCACCGTCCCATCATGCTCCGGTAGGTACCCACGTGGTGGGTGCACGTGGGTAGGCACCCACCACGTGGGTACCTGCCGGAGCATGATGGGACGGTGATGCCTATATAAATGTGATGCAAGGCGCGCTTCCATCATTACAGCGACAACAGGCGACGAGTCAACATCGGAAGAGGGGAGAAGAACAGAAGAGAAGATGACGTCACAGAAGACCGCGCCGGCTGCCTGTTTGAAATCGAGCTAACACACAAACATAGCAGGCAGCCAGCACTGAAGAAGAAGGCACCGGAGAGCTGCAGAAGAACCGGGGTTCGCCGAGTCAACAGCGGAAGAGGGGAGAAGATGGAAGAAGCCCCCCGGAGTCCGGAGAAGCCCCCCCCGGAGAGCGGAAGAAGAAACCCCCCCCGGAGAGCGGAGAAGACCCCCGGAGAGTGGAAGAAGACCCCCGGAGAGTGGAAGAAGAAGCCCCCCCTGGTAATTGAGCTAATAACGAAGACAGGGGGGGCATCCGGAGCAGAATAATAAATTATTTTAAAAAGCCTTGTGTTGTGTGTTTACTACATTTTACTTTTTGCCTACAGGTGAATGGATAGGGGTACGATGTACCCCATATCCATTCACTTAGGGTGGGGGGCCGGTATCTGGGGGCCCCCTTATTAAAGGGGACTCCCAGATTCCGATAAGCCCCCGCCCGCATACCCCGACAACCAACGGCAAGGGTTGTCGGGAAGAGGTCCTGTCCTCATCAACATGGGGACAAGGTGCTCTGGGGTGGGGGGGCCCGCAGTGCGCCCCCCTGCCCCAGAGCACCCAACCCCCCATGTTGAGGGCATGCGGCCTGGCACGGCTCAGGAGGGGGGGGGGACGCTCGCTCGTCCCCACTCCCATTCCTGACCGGCCGGGTAGCGTGCTTTGGATACGGGTCTGGTATGGATTGTAGGGGGACCCCCTACGTCAATTTTTCGGCGGAGGGGGGTCTCCTTACAACCCATAACAGACCTACGGGCCTGGTATGCTCCTGGGGGGGAACCCATGCCGGTTTGGATTTTACAAATTGCCGTGGAGTTCTCCCTCAGGAATGCATACCAAATGCCGTCGCTTGAATGGGCCTTTACAAGGTGTGACTAACTTTACACTTTGTAAAAGCAGCCCTAGTTTTACACCAGGCAAACTAACACTTACGGCGAAAAAACTAGGCACAAAAGCTTTGAGGATCGCCCTAAGTGCTAATTTGCATACTAGCAGAGGCATTTCGACTCGAAATGCCCCCAGTGGCGGATGCGGTACTGCATCCTAATATCCGGCAGTGTAAGTCCCTTACAGATGTCGGATCTTCTGCCTAACTTAGGAAAACTGCTTCTGAGGATCAGCTCCAAAGTTAGAACCAGAGATACGACGGCTTACGCCGGAGTATCTCTTTTGTGGATATGGCCCACAGTTCTTGTTGTCCCGCCTCTTGGAGGTGCAGGCTCCCGTGACTCCAAAACTATTCCTCCTAGGTGTCTCACCCTTGCAAATTTCCAAACCATCCAAACGATTGCTTTGACACATTCTTACAAATGCACGATGCATGGTTGCTCTTCACTGGAAACAACACTGCCCACCCTCCCAAGAAGACACGTACGCTAGAATAATGGAAAAAATTACAGCCAGATTACACGATAAGGTCTGAGAGGAGTGGCACCGATGGGAAGATCCACCTTACATAGTTACATAGTTACATTGTTAGTCAGGTTGAAAAAAGACACAAGTCCATCAAGTTCAACCAAAGGAAATAAAATAATAATAGTATCGTACAATCACATATACCCAATTCTATACCCACAGTTGATCTAGAGGAAGGAAAAAAAACCCAGCAAAGCATGATCCAATTTGCTACAGCAGGGGAAAAAATTCCTTCCTGATCCCCCGAGAGACAATCGGATATTCCCTGGATCAACTTTACCTATAAGTGTCAGTACCCAGTTATATTATGTACATTTAGGAAAGTATCCATGCCTTTTGTTAAAGCAATCTACTGAGCTGGCCAGAACCACCTCTGGAGGGAGTCTGTTCCACATTTTCACAGCTCTTACTGTGAAGAAACCTTTCCGTATTTGGAGGTGAAATCTCTTTTCCTCTAGACGTAAAGAGTGCTCCCTTGTCCTCAGTGTTGACCGTAAAGTGAATAACTCAACATCAAGTTAACTACATGTTGATCATATCCCCCTTAATCTCCTCTTCTCAAGAGTGAATTAAGTCGTTGGTTAAGTCGTTGGTTAAGTCGTTGGTTGAGCCCCTACCTCTGTCCTCCACCCCCCCCCTTTCTTGTTCTACTACCTCAGCCCTCCTTTTCCTCGCTCTCTAATTTCTCTTCCTTTTTCTTTCTGTTCTCTCCTGGCCCTGTAGTGGCCTATGGCAGATCCTACTTAAAGCGGGAGTTCACCCATTTCTAAAAAAAAATTTTTTCTTCCCCTAGATTCCTGCTCGTTCGGTCTAGGGGAATCGGCTATTTGTATTAAAATATGAGCCGTACTTACCCGTTTTCGAGCTGCATCTTCTTCCGTCGCTTCCGGGTATGGGTCTTCGGGAGTGGGTGTTCCTTCTTGATTGACATTCTTCCGAGAGGCTTCCGACGGTCGCATCCATCGCGTCACTCGTAGCCGAAAGAAGCCGAACGTCGGTGCGGCTCTATACTGCGCACCGACGTTCGGCTTCTTTCGGAAAATCGTGACGCGATGGATGCGACCGTCGGAAGCCTCTCGGAAGACTGTCAATCAAGAAGGAACGCCCATTCCCGAAGCCCATACCCGGAAGCGACGGAAGAAGATGCAGCTCGAAAACGGGTAAGTACTGCACATATTTTAATACAAATAGCCGATTCCCCTAGAGAAAACGAGCAGGAAGCTAAGGCTAAGGGTGAACCCCCGCTTTAATGTTTGACAGTTTACGTAATATGTCTGCTATGACTTTTTACAACTTACTACACTCTTTACTGTTACTATGTATGCACTGGCTATATTTCAGCTTTAGTGACACATGTACACTAATGTGCTCTGTTTATATTAATTTACTTGTTGCTATGACCAATAAAAATTGTTATTTGAAAAAATAATTATAGAGGGCCTCATGGTGTCATTGACAGTAATAATAGTAAGAGAAAGAGATTTGTAAAGGGCATTAACATCCTAAACATACAAAACTAGGGTTGTCTCGATACCGACTAGTATCGGTATCGGGACGGATACCGAGCATTTGCGTGAGTACTTGAACTTGCGCAAATGCTCCCGATGCTTCACCCGATACTTGTGATGGGAGTGAGAGGTACAACAGGAAGTCACTGCACCCGGCATATTCTCTTCCCTATCAGGCGGAATGAGCTCCGCCCAACAGATGCCTCCTAGTGCCGGGCCCGCCGTGACATCACTCGGTTCGGGAGGCGGGATAGAAAAGGAGAGGAACGTGCTGCCGGCGCTGCGGGGGAACAGTGTGCATGTGAGTAAACCTGCCAGATCTGTTCACGCACACACACACTGTCTGCATAGTGCGAGGAGCCCAAGAGCAGCTCTGCCTCCCCCAGCTCGACTCTCACACCTTGCAGTGGCTCCCGGGTCCTGCTGGCAAGACATGAATGATGTCTTAAAGAGGGCAGGGCCTGCTGTTATAAGGGGGGGGGCGGGGGGCTCTCTGATCTCTGGAAGTCTCTAAGGAAGGGGGGGCTTTGAGCTAATGGGGGTCTCTAAGAGGGGGTACTGACTGCTGATATAATGTGTGGTAACCAACCATTAGATCAGAATTACCCCCCTTGGAGACCGCCATTAGCTCAGAGCCCCCCTTATATCAATCCCCCCCCCTTATCAGTGCCACCTGTCTGTGACCATCATTGTCGCCTGTGTCCATCATTGCCCCTATCTGTGACCATCATTGTCGCCTGTGTCCATCATTGCCTCCTATCTGTGCCCATCATTGCTGCCTATCTGTGCCCATCATTGCCGCCTATCTGTGCCCATCATTACCGCCTATCTGTGCCAATCATTGCCGCCTATCAGTGTTGCACATCAGCGCAGCCTTATAAGTGAAACTTCATCAGTGCCCATCATTGCCACCTATCAGTGCCAACCATCAGTGCGTGCCACCTATCAGTGCCAACCATCAGTGCGTGCTACCTATCAGTGCCAACCATCAGTGTTTGCCACCTATCAGTGCCATCTTTCAGTGCATGCCACCTATCAGTGATAGCCATCCGTGCGTGCCACCTATCAGTGCTTATCAGTGCTGCATAATCAGTGCCACCTATCAGTGCCCATCCATCAGTGCCACTGCCAGCCATCAGTCCCAGCCATCAGTCAGTGCCACCTTTTAGTGCCCATCAGCCAGTGCCCTCTATCAGTGCGTCACATGACATTATAAAAAAAGTATCGGTATTCGATATCGGCGAGTACTTGAAAAAAAGTATCGGTACTTGTACTCGGTTTTAAAAAGGGGTATCGGGACAACCCTGTACAAAACACTGCCTTCCAATACACAATACCTTCATTTATACATAAAATGACACCTGAAAATCAAGAGAACATTCATCAAGCTCTACATAGAGCAATATATGCTTCTGGATCAGCATTGTCAATAACTGAAAATAAATATTGGGTGGAAGCTTTTACATTACTATGAGGTAAAGGGGGATGGTTATCTGGTCTTGTGTAAAGTTGAAAAGTTCTTAAAGCGGAGTTCCAGTCACCTGTGTAAAAAATAAAAGCTACAAAAACTGTAGCTGCTGACTTTTAAAAAACAGCCACTCACCTGTCCCATGATCCAGTGGTGTGTTTACCCCAGTCGGTCTCACCCGCTGTCTTTGGTCCCCGGTGCCGGCATCTTCACTATGGGCACCCGGCTGTGACAGCTTGCGGCTTTACAGCCAGGAGCCCACTGCGCATGGGCACCGTGAATGATAGTTGCAGTCTTTTGGGACCTGTCAGTGTCCCAGAAGACTGCATGGGGAGGGAGGAGAACTTCAGTTTCCGACCACCGCTGCGGTCGGAACGAAAGTGGAAAGCGGGTACCTGTCAAAATCGGGTACCATATATAGTGCTTTTTATTCTATTTGTAAGTTTCATTTATTTATTGAATAAGCTGTAGTTTAAGTTAAAGCATAATACTTTTATATGCACTGCATTTCACCTTCCCAGTGTAACAAAATGACTAGACATGTGCATTTTAAAACATCTCTGTTTAAAAAAAGACATGTGCATTTTGTTTCAGTCCGAATGCAAATTCGGACAAATTTTGTGTTAGTCGGAGATTTGGATCTATCCACATCACTGAATGAAATAGTAACAAATAGTAACAAATTGAGTTGAAATCCGTTAAAAATTTGTTTTGTTTATTTGTTTTCTAACGAATTCTAACTTTTAACAATTAGAAATTATATCGGTCGGAAAAACAATCGACCGATTTGAATTCCATTTGAAGAAATAGCTGGTTGTTAAGCAGCAGGCCGGGAAGCCGGCCGCCCACATCTTTAACAGCCATGACTCATCATCTGTCAGAGGGCTTTCCCATAAAGAATGCTGGAAAGTGCCTGGCAATAAAATGTCCCCCCCCAGTCCATACCAGGCCACATGCCCTCAACATGTGAGGGTGGGTGCTTTGGGGCAAGGAGGGCTCTGGTCCCCCCACTCCAAAGCAATTTGTCCCAATGTTGATGAGGACAAGGGCCTCTTCCCGACAACCCTGGAATGTGGTTGTCAGGGTCTGCAGGTGGGAGGCTTATTAAAGGGGGCCCCCAGATCACAAACCCATACCCATTCACCAAAAAAGTGTAAAAAAGTAAGAGACACAGTTTTTGACAAATCCTTTATTAAAAGAAAAAAAATTGTGCCCCTCGATGTCCCGAAAAATTCTGAAAAGTGCTTTGCCTCCTACGGAGCTACCCACCATCTGCCCTCTCTTCGCTTTGACAGCTCTTATATAGGCAAGGGGCGGGGCCACCCGGTGGCACCACCCATTCTGATGTCACATGACATCAGAAGGAGGTGGTGCCACTGGGTGACGTAACCAGGTGTCCCGCTCCTTGCCTATATAAGAGCTGTCAAAACCGAAAAGAGGCAGATGGCGTGTAGCCTCTTAAGAGGCAATGCGCTTTTTGAAATGTTCCTATTCTTTGGGTCGGCAGGCGTCCTTAACCACTTAAGCCCCGGACCAATATGCAGCCTAAAGACCCAAGGTGTTTTTACAGTTCGGGACTGCGTCGCTTTAACAGACAATTGCGCGGTCGTGCGACGTGGCTCCCAAACAAAATTGGCGTCCCTTTTTCCCCACAAATAGAGCTTTCTTTTGGTGGTATTTGATCACATCTGCGGTTTTTAGTTTTTGCGCTATAAACAAAAATAGAGCGACAATTTTGAAAAAAAAGCAATATTTTTTACTTTTTGCTGTAATAAATATCCCCCAAAAACATATATAAAAACATTTTTTTTCCTCAGTTTAGGCCGATACGTATTCTTCTACCTATTTTTAGTAAAAAAAATCGCAATAAGCGTTTATCGATTGGTTTGCGCAAAATTTATAGTGTTTACAAAATAGGGGATAGTTTTATTGCATTTTTATTAATTTTTTTTTTTTACTACTAATGGCGGCGATCAGCAATTTTGTTCGTGACTGCGACATTATGGCGGACACTTCGGACAATTTTGACACATTTTTGGGACCATTGTCATTTTCACAGCAAAAAATGCATTTAAATTGCATTCTTTATTGTGAAAATGACAGTTGCAGTTTGGGAGTTAACCACAGGTGGCGCTGTAGGAGTTAGGGTGCACCTAGTATGTGTTTACAACTGTTTGGGGGTGTGGCTGTAGGAATGACGTCATCGATCGTGTCTTCCCTATAAAGGGAATGACGCGATCGATGCGCCGCCATAGTGAAGGACGGGGAAGCCGTGTTTACACACGGCTCTCCCCGTTCTTCAGCTCCGGGGAGCGATCGCGACGGAGCGGCTATAAACAAATAGCCGCGCCGTGGTCCCGGATCGCTCCCCGAGCGGACCCGACCTCCGCATGTAGCGGGGGGGGGTCCCGATCGGACCCCCCACCCGCTAATAGGCGAGGACGTACGTGTACGCCCATGTGCCTGTACGTGCCATATTGTGGACGTATATGTACATGCGGGGGTCGGGAACTGGTTAATAATGGATTTGTCAAAAACTGTTTCCTGTGTTTCTTACTTTTTGACACTTTTTTTGGTGAATGGGTATGGGTAAGATGTACCCGAAACCCATTCACATGGGGGGGATCGGTATCTAGGGGCCCTCTTGGTAAAGAGGTTTTCCAGATTCCGATAAGCCCCCTGCCTGCAGACCCCGACAACCACAGCCCAGGGATGTCGAGAAGAGGTCCTTGTCCCCATCAACATGTTGAGGGCATGTGGCCTGGTATAGTTCAGGAGGGGGGGGGGGGGCGCTCGCTCACCCCCCCTTTTCCGACCTGCCAGGCTGCATTCTTGTATAAGGATCTGATATAGATTTTGGGGGCTCCCCACGCCATTTGTTTTAAAAAAATTCTATTGTTGGCATTCTTTATCTTTATATTCATCTGTCAGTGGGGAAGCTGGAATAAGGACATGGGCGGCCGGCATTCCGACCCGCTGCTTAACAACCAGCTATTTCTTCACACAGAATTAAAATCGGTCGGTCGTTTTTCAACCAATTCGAATTCTAATCGATCAAAAAAGTTGGAATTCGTTAGAAAATCAATAAATGAAACAAATTTTAACAAAAACTAAACAAAATTTTAGGAAAACAAACAAAACTAATTCTGAAAAAAAAAATTCCATAATGAAAAGAAATTAGTAACATAACAAATCTATCCAAAACTAAACATTTTTTTAAATTTTGCACATGTCTAAAAATGGCCTAGCAATTTGTAAAGCTACTCCACGCTAATTTTTTCAAAAAAAAAAAAATATTTTTCCAGAAAAAAAAAACAGGGAAAAAAATATTTTTTCCCATGGCTTAAAATTTCTGGAAATTTTACATCTCTAGTTAGGGTACGTGCTTGCATCAAGGTCTCTGGTTTTAAGTCTGGTGTTTGGAAATCCCAGCATTTGGAAATATGCTGAATCAAGGAATTGTAAGCACTGCCTCAGGGATCTGACTACTTGACTAGCAGGGATCCCAGCCAGTTTTTGGACCTCAGTGCCAGGATACCCAGTCAGGTTCCAGACCATGGCAGTGTGACATTGTGGAGCATTCAGGGGCCGCTCCTTAGGGCTGCTTTCATACTGGGGTGGGCGGCGTTGATGGTAAAACGCCACTAGTTTTAGCGGTGCTTTAACCGTCGTTTTAGCGGCGATATTCGGCTGCTAGCGGATTGCTCTTAACCCCTGATAGCAGCCAAATAAAGGGTTAAATGCGCCCATATAACGTTGCTGCCGAAGTGCTTTGCAGGCGCTTCGGCAGCAGTGCCCATTCATTTCAATGGGCAGGAGCCGTGGAGCAGCGGTGTTTACACTGCTCCTCCACCGCACCAAAGATGCTGCTTGCAGAAAAAAAATTAACGTCCTGCCAGCGCATCGCCTCAGTGTGAAAGCACTCTGGCTTTCACACTGGGACTGCAGGGGAGACATTTTTCAGGTGCTTTACAGGTGCAATTTTTAGCCCAAAAGCAACGGAAAAATGCCTTAGTGTGAAAGGGGTATTGTGAGGGAAATGGCCGTAGTGTGGGCAACTCCGCCAGTAACCCGTCATGGTCGCGCCAGTCATGTTCCTATGCACCTGCACGCACGCAGATGCACGACAGCCAGGATTCACCAACATGTGAGCACTTCAGCGTGCACATGCGTGCGCTCTGTGGTGCACGGGCACGCATGCCGTGACTATTGTAGGCGCATCCCCGGGTCTATTTAAACCTGCCACTGACACTTCAAGCTTGCTGGATTATCATCAGCTTCCTTTGTCTCCTGTGCCTCCTGTATCCTGTGTATCCTGAATTCCTGGCTTGACCTTTGGCTTACGTCCTGACCTGTGATCCTGTTTATCTCTTCGTATCTGGCTTGGCTGACTACTCCTGTGTCTTCCGCCCTCTGTGTTTGACCCGGCTTATTCCTGTATCCTCTATGGACTGATTCCCGTGTATGACCTTTGGCCTGGCTACGAACTCTGTTTCTGATTTACCTGCAGACCTCTTACCAGAATCCTTCCCTGCACGGCTTCTGATCATGCACATTCAGCGCACCCCAGTTACCTTCTGCTAGCATCTATCCAGTCTGCAGCAGCACCAGCAATCCGTGCACCTTTGGGCACCACACTCCCTGTCTCTTCTCCAGGGGTACGGTGCACTTAGACGCAAGGGGCGCCCTCTCAGCAATCCGGCCTCACACCTGAGACTGACAGGTATAAGGGGGGAACTCACAGGACTTGGGTCACCTGCTGGTGGCACAGTGCTTCCCAGAGCAGAAAGTTATAGATTGGTGTCTCCTAGCAGCCAGCAGTTTCTAGTAATCAGTCTCCCAACTGATGCTTGTTACTGGAAGGGTATTTAGTCTCTCCGCTGGTACACTTTGTGTCAGTGTTTTGCCCTTGCTGTGCTAAGTTAGATGTTGCCTGCCAGTTATCCTGCTCGCGATCTTGCTTTTGCCCTGCATCCCGTACCCTGTATCCTGCTGCCTTATATCTTCTTCCCTTATTCCTTGTCCCAATCCAGGTTCTCTCTTCCTTGCAGCTCCAGTATTCCCTCTGACCTGTGTTCTTCATCTTGTATATATTGTATTATAGTTACGTGGTAAGGTATTTTGTCATTCGGTAATTGTTCAGTTATATTTTTATGTTAGCTGTTTTGTGGTGTTTGTCTTTTGTTTTTCTATTAATAAATTGACTTTAATATAAATATGGTTTGGTCTAAGTGTAGTCATGCACATCTGGCCATCTCTGCTGCTGATTCCTGACATAATTTATAAATTCAAATGAAAAGCAATAGTCAGCACTCCTTAACCACTTGCCCACCGCACTATAGCCGAATGACAGCTACAGTGCGGCTTGATAACTCTGGGAGGGCGTACATTGACGTCCTCCCAGAGTTTCGCTCTTGCGCGCCCCCTGGGGCACGCACACGGGAACATCCCGCCGCCTGTGCCCACCAGTGCCACCTCTGCTACTTCTGTGCTAATCAGTGCTACCAGAGCCACACCAGTGCAAACAGAGCCACACCAGTGCCACTACAGTGCACACCAGTGAAACACCAGTGTCACACCAGTGCCACACGTGCCAATCAGAGCCACCTGTGCCCATCAGTATCACCCCCCTTTCACCACCCAGCCAGGTGTCCAGGTGAACACCGATGATTTTGCCATGCTTGATTTTTTTAATTTGATTTTCACCGAATACTTACTATCGTCCATTGTGGCCCAGTGCAACCTCTATGCACAGCAGTATATAGTAAGAAACCCTGGTTCTAGTTACGTCCGTCCCTTTGAGTGGAGAGAACTTACCGTAGAGGAATTCAAAAAAAATGTATGCCTAACTTTTAATATGGGACTCCCAAAAAAACAAATTGTACTCCTATTGGTCTACCAACCCCATCCACCACATGCCACTCTTCTCATCTATTATGCCAAAATCAAGATGCCCTATGATTATGCGGTTCTTCCACTATAATGACAACACCCAGTGTCCTCCCCGAAATGACCCAGCTTTTGACAAATTGTTTAAAATTCGGGCACTCCTAAATTTTTTCTCAGAAAAATTCTAACAATTATATACCCCTGAACAGAATATCTCCGTGGATGAGTCCCTTGGAAAATTCTCAGGCAGGCTGGGCATCAAACAGTTTATCCCCAGCAAAAGGGCCTGATATGGGGTTAAATGTACAAACTTTGTGACCGAGCAACAGTGTACATCTACGCCTTCCTGGTGTATGAAGGGAAGGACTCCCAACTGCATCCCCCTGAATGCCCAGAGTATATTGGAGCCAGCGGAAGAGTTGTCTGGGAGCTTGTCTATCCACTCCTTGGAAAGGGATACCATCTTCATGTGGATAATTTTTATACAATCTTGCCCCTCTTCCGCAATTTTCACCGGAGGGACACCCCGGCATGTGGTACAGTAAGAGCCAATAGAAAGGGCTTCCCACAAAAACTCGTCAATAAAAGGCTATGACGAGGGGAGATGGCATCTTTGCGGAACCAGGAGCTATTGGCTGTCAAGTGGAGGGACAGACGAAACATCCACATGGTCACATCAATCCATAACGACACCTACGTAGAAGTTCCCAGAAGAAACGCCCCAATCCAGAAACCAGCTTGTGTCCATGACTAAAATTTGTTCATGGGGGAGTGGACTTCAATGATCAGATGATTGAACCCTACCTTCCCACAATAAAATCCTGCCATTGGTATAAAAAAGTGTCCATTTATTTTTTCAGTTTGGCCATGTATAACACTTATGTTATTTACCAAAAATGTACAGAGAACCCCTATCTGTGCTACCAAGAACAAGTTATCTCTACCCTTTTGTACCCTGAAAGCCTACCACAATATATTCACTCTGATTCCATGAGCAGACTCCACGAACGCCACTTTCCTGAAGAAATCCCCCCCCCCCTTAAAACAGGCCACAGACGTCAGAAGAAATGCCGGGTGTGCTCCAGAGGAGGAGTTAGAAGAGACGCCACGTATTATTGTCCCCAATGTCCTTCCCAACCAGGCCTCTGTATCAGTGATTGTTTTCACCGTTACTATACTTCTCTACATTATTAGAGAAGTATGGTAAATGTAATTCTAATTTTCTGACATTTTCCTCCACACCCCTTGTGCCACTGCACTGAACTGTACATACCTCTGCCTTCTCCGGAACCAACCTTGGCCTGTTATATGACCAAGCTTCTGCCTAACGCTAAACATACCTCTGCCATCTCCGGAACTGACCCTGGTCTGTTATATGGCCAATCTTCTACCTAACGCTAAACATACCTCTGCCTTCTCTGGAACTGACCCCGGCCTGTTATACGACCACGCTTCTGCCCAACGCTAAACTGTATCTACCTCTGCCTGCTCTGGTACTGACACTGGGCTGTTTGACCATTTTTTTTTGCCTGCCTCTTGGGCTGATCTTTTACCCTGCTATGCTAGTGGGAACACAGGGGTCTCACATATGTGAGGGGCTCCAGAATTGTTTTTCTGGATGAAGAAAAATATTTTTTTAGTTTTCTCATTCCCGGATAAGGGTCTGGAGACTTGGAGGCTTCAAAGAGATTTGGGTGGGAGAAGCCTCTACCCCTGTCCCCATTCTTTCCTGGCCTGCTACTTGGACCATGTTTCTGCTTGCTACCAGGACCAATATATTGGCACTGCTGGCAATGTTTCTGCACTGACCCTGGACTGTATATGGACAGTATCCCTGCCTGTACTGACTATGGACAATATTCCTGCCTGGGCAGTTCAATTCACTGTCGCTGACCAAGTCCCTGCCTGCTGCCTGGATCAGGGCTCTCTTCCTGTGGACAACTGCACTACTAAAACCACAGGTAATCTTTTGTTTACCCTTTGCTCAGCAGAATGTATTTTAGGGTGTAATTCTTGGTATGTACAGTACATGTATTAGAAATATGAAGAACCTTCAAAAATGTGATAGATTGTAAGGAAATTAGATGCGTAATTTATGTCCCTAGAACACCTGACGGTGCTCCTTGGATGTTGGGCCTCTGTATGTGGCCAGACTGTGTAAAAGTCTCACACATGTCGTATCCCCATACTCAGGAGGAGTAGCAAAATATATTTTGGGGTGTCATTTTTGCTATGTACACGCTATGTGTTGGAAATATCTTATAAATGGACAACTTTGTGTAAAAAAAATGCATTTTCATTTTTTTTTTCACATTTTCCCAAAACTTCAGAAAAAAAATTAACCGTTCAAAAGTGGGCATTTCCATTGTCCTGGTGCTCCAGGGCCTTCACAAGTGTAATACTGTAGGTGGTTGAGAGATTAGATGTGTAACTTATGCTCCTAGAATGCCTGAAGGTGCTACTTTAATGTTGGGCCTCCATATGTGGCCAGGCTATGTAAAAGTCTCACACATGTGGTATTACCATACTCAGGAGTAGGGATGAGCTTCGTGTTCGAAAAAAAGGACAACAATTTCATATGGGTACAGTGTTGCATGACTGAGTAATTGTCATTCAAAATGTGAGAGCGCCGAAAGCTGAAATTGGTCTGGTTAGGAAGGGGGTTTAAGTGCCCAGTGGTCAAGTAGTATGTGGTTGATTTGCTAAAGGCAAATAGACTGTTAACTTTGCAATAGAAATTACATTTTGAAAGCAAAATTTCCCTAGAGATTAATAAATGAGCTGAAGCTCTGCTGGTGTTAGTTGCATTTATTTGGAAATCCATGTGGAAGCTGCACACCTTGTTAAGGCCCCTCTCTGTCAGGGACTTGCAGTCATTGAAGACAGTTGAAGCAGAGCCTCACCTGCCATTAACATAAAAAAATCATCAAGCTTCGAGGGTCGTAACTTGGCGACCTGGAGTCACAGAGACCCCAAATTTGGGGGGTAGGTAGTTGAAGTCCTACCCCACCACCTGTCAATTTGGGGCCCCTATGATCTATGGTTCCAGAGATACAGGGCTCCTTGCACAGCCTGTTTAAATACAAGCTGGCACACTCTGCAGCAGAGAAGATGAGCTCACAGTGCCTCTCCTCACTTCTTGTCAGAGGCACTGAGCTCAATGGACAGTTTGGAGTCTTGGACCAATGGTAAAGAACCATTGGTCCAAGCTGTCCGATAAAAATGCCGTCATAGAAGGGGGCATGTGTCTAAAAGACAAATGCTCCCTTCCAGCCTAGCCCACAAGGAATACGATTTACCCACAATCCCATGTTTTTCTCACACAGTTAAGAGGGAAAATGAGAATCTGCTACTGTTGAAAAGGTACTGTTTTAATCAAGCTAAATCATATATTTATATGCTATATGTTATAACATAATAATGTATTATTTATCTATTTACTGTGAAATTAATGGTTGGAAGTTTTAACTTCAATCTTCAGTAATTTGTCCGTTAAGCCACCTGCTTGTGTACAGTTTTTGAAAATATAGTAAATTACCTTAAAAACAATATATACGGTAATAATTATTTGTATATTACCTACTAATGGTCATTTACCCCTTGCCACCCAGGCCAATTCTGACACCTCTTCTACATGTAAATCATATTAGCAGACACCCTAGAGAATAAAATGGTGGTCCTTGCAACTTTTTATGTCACACTGTATTTTTACGCTGCAATTTTTCAAAGTTTTTTTTCTTTTTTTTTGAAAGAACACTAAAGTTAGCCCGATTTATTGTGTAATGTGAAAGATGATGTTACTGTGAAAGATGATGTCATATGTTTGAAATAGATACCTAACATGTCACGCTTTAACATTGCGCACACTTGTGGAATGCCGCCAATCTTCAGTACTTAAAAATCTCCATAGGCAACGCTGTAAAAATTTTACAGGTTACATGTTTAGAGTTACAGAGGAGGTCTAGTGCTAGAATTATTGCTCTCACTCTAACGATCGCGGCGTATGTAACCTGTGTGTATCTGGCTCTGATATTAGCCAGTGCCTCACCAGCCACTGACCTTACCGCACGTCCCTGCTCTCTATAGTGTTGTCTCCAACTCTGTTCTATCAGAGCTCCCATCCTGGGGCATACACAGCAATGAGCAGATTAGACACTTGCCGACCGGGCCATAGACAAATTACATCCTGGTCGGCAAATGAAATACTGGGGTAATAGCTGCAGTAATATGCCATAACCCCGTATTATTGTTTTTCATTCTCTACCAGATAAGAGTAGCTTGAAATGGCAAATTCCCACTGGATTGCTTGCCGGTGGTTCCCGGGCGTACCTGACAATTGGTGAACCCATCCGGCACTGGCAATGGCTTGCAATAGAGATCAGTGAAGGCAAGACGGTGTCCACTCAACTCTATGGCTTTGGAGGACTGGAGCAGGGAACTGATATTTAACCAAAGCCCCCCAATAGGGTTCCAAAAAAATTAAATATAATAATACATTTTTGTAAAAAAAATATTGTAAAACATAATAAAATTGTAAAAAAGTTAAATTAAAAAAATTATAAAATAAACTACTGACACCAATCTCTGCCCTACTGACATCGTCCACTGCTCTACTGACACTGTCCATTGCCCTACTACCCATATATACACACACGCATGTGTGTTTGAACTTTGGGGTGCACACCCTAATGCAGTAGGTTGTGCACACCTATGAGGATAGGAAAGGTGTTCTATAGTCCTGAACACTTTCTTGTCCTAGGCGGGTGATAACACTCCAAAAGATACAGAACAGTGAAGGTGGCCAAGTGAGCTGCGGGTAGGGCATTTGTCAATGAGCTGCGAGTGGGGAAGCTGCCATCTTAGCCTCTGATTTGCTCATGGTGCTACACATATGATCAGTCATGACCTTAGCCATTGAAGGCTTGATATTTTAGGTTAAAGCACAAGCAATTGTGACAGTTATCATTCACAGCATGCCTTGAATGTGACTGTTTGGGGAAAGTGGTAATTCAGTGGGTTTAGTTCTGATAAGTTTTGGTTTAACAAACAGCAACTTATCTTGATCTTTGATTGGTTGCCATAAATGACTACACATCACGCTGCATGTAGCCATTATTATATATATTAATATAGGGCCAGATTCACAAAAGAGATACGACGGCGTATCTCCTGATACGCCGTCGTATCTCTGTGATCCGCTCGTCCTAACTATGCGGCTGATTCATAGAATCAGTTACGCATAGATAGCCCTAAGATCCGACAGGTGTAATTGACTTACACTGTTGGATCTTAGGATGCAATTCTATGCCGGCCGCTAGGTGGCGAGGCCATTGCTGTCGGCGTAGAATATGCAAATGACTAGTTACGGCGATCCACGAACGTCCGCGTTACCCGTCGCTCTAACTTTACGTTGTTTCCGTCGAGATACGCGTCTTAAAATTAGGGCTGAGCCCTAGGTGGTCTAAGCAATGTTAAGTATGGCCGTCGTTCCCACGTCGAAATTTAAAAAATCACGTCGTTTGCGTAAGTCGTTGGACGCCATTTACGTTAACGTCTAAACAAATGACGTCCGTGCGACGTCATTTAGCGCAATGCACGTCGGGTAATTTTCCCGACGGAGCATGCGCAGTACGTTCGGCGCAGGAACAAGCCTAATTTAAATGGTGCTCGCCCCATTTGAATTAGGCGGGCTTGCGCTGAGCGGATTTACGTTACACCGCTGCAAGTTTACAGGTAAGAGCTTTGTGAATCAGCCACTTACGCTGTAAACCTGCGGTGGTGTAACGTAAATGGGATACGTTACGCTGCCGTGGAGCAACGTAAATGTATCTGAATCTGGCCCATTGTACATATCTATTATAGGTTTGTATGCCTTTTTATTATTTGGTACTTATTTGTAAACTAGTTTTTTTTTTCTCTTTGCAGATCTCAGTGGTGTACAAGATTTTTCTTGAACTTTCGCCAAACTATGTTACACTTTTTTCTAGGTACACACGCGGCGTCATGTCCCACCCGCAGAACACTGACTCTACAACTATACAGAAACAGGGGTGACATAAATAGATAGTGACCATGTTTGGATTGCGTCTGAATATTTTGAACGGGTTACCATGGTGACATAACATAAACAGGTAAAGGCAGGGGTGCCCATGCCAAAAAGGGTAAAGGTGGAATGGTGGTTGTAAATAGAGATTATATGTGACATGTTAGCAGCAGAGACAGACAGAAGGATGGGGAAGTGGACAGACAAACATAAACGACAGATGTACCCTTCAGAGATCTCATGACACCCGTCACTTGAAAATTTATGTGACATTTGCTCACTTCTTGTGGCAGGGAGCGTGCGGCATGTCTATGTATTATGTCTTCAGCTGTTTCTCATTTTCTAAGTGTGCACAATTTCACCCTGTTACTGTCTGCTCTGAAGGATCTAATTTTCTTGGTTATTTTGGGAAGGTTGTATGTGTTGCATTTTGCATAGTAGAGTGTAATGGGTTTCTGTGTGCCATTCAGTTCTCCAATAATTTGTTGTATCCTCACCTCTCCATAGCGAAAATATTAGTGCCGCCTATTTCTTTAATATCTACCTAATTTCTAATGTGTAATATAAGAAGGCTAATCAAAAATCTCTTTTTTTTTTATATACATTTTTTAGGGTTAATCAACCCTCAAACTGTAGAGCTCATTCGCACGGGTAAAAACAATGATGCCTACAGCAGATAATTTTGTACGCATCTAAACGCAGTGCTATAGTAGTTAATGAGCCTATACACAAAGCTGCATCTACACACAAAAATGGGGATTGCGTTTAGCCACACACAAAAAAAAGTAGGACAAACCTGCAGATTTTACACATGCAGATCTGCAGATTTTATGTGTGTACATGAATACATTTGTATAAATGTGCATAAACACAAGGGAGCAGATTCACAAAGATCTGCCCCGGCGCATCGTATCTGAGATACGCTACTCCGCCGTACCTTACCTGGCTTTGGTTCGAATCCATAAAGATTTTGCGCCATAAGTTATGGCGGCGTAGTGCATCTCAAGCGGCGTAAGGGCGCGGAATTCAAATTGGGCGGGTAGGGGGCGTGTTTCATTTAAATGAAGCGCGTCCCCGCGCCAAACGAACTGCGCATGCGCCGTCCCTAAATTTCCCGCCGTGCATTGCGCTAAATGACGTCGCAAGGACGTCATTGGTTTTGACCTGGACGTAAATTACGTCCATCCCGATTCACGAACGACTTACGCAAAAAAAAAACAAATTCAAATGAAACGCGCGGACCACGGCCATACTTAACATGGCAAGTCTATCTATACGCCGCAAAACAGCAGCTTTAACTATACGCCGGAAAATGCAGACTAGAGACGATGTAAGAGAATGCGACGGCCGCGCGTACGTTCGTGGATTGTCGGAAATAGCTAATTTGCATACTCGATGCGGAAAACGACGAGAACTCCACCCAGCGGACGCCGAAGTATTGCATCTAAGATCCGAAGGCGTACGAAGCTGTACGCCTGTCGGATCTAACCCAGATGCCGTCGTATCTTGGTTTGAGGATTCAAATCAAAGATACGACATGGGAAATTTGAAAGTACGCCGGCGTATCAGTATATACGCCGGCGTACTCTCTTTGTGGATCTGCCCCCAGTACTTTAGGTGCGTATTTTATGTAAGATCTTCTAGCTCTGCCAGCAAGAACTATTCTTTCATGCAAAAAAAAAAAAAAAACATGAAACAGCGAACACATCTGGAAGGTGGAGTATTGGACCCAGGCCCGGAATTACTCCCTTTGCCGCCCCAAGGCCGGGTCCTTCAATGCCGCCGCCGCCCCCAAACACACACACACACCATCACATAGGGGGCTTCTGAGCCCCCCATGTGATAGAAATTAGGTAAAAAAAAAAAAATCAACAAATTAAATTACATAACCCCCCCCCCCCCCCGCCAAATTCTATAGTGAAATACAGTACTTAGAACTCCATCTGACTGTTTGCATGTTGAATTTTAAAAGCAGCAGACTTCTGTCAGATTACCAAACCTGTGAGATCATCAGACTTACCGCTGCTTTTAAAATTCAACATGTAAACAGTCAGACGGAGTTCTAAGTACTGTATTTCACTATATAACCTCAGTTTACTGTAATAAATAAGTGTAAAATGTAAAACTCTGGGGGGTGTACAAAGATGTCTGCTTGTCCCCTTCTCACTGTATCCTTAGGGTGGAGGAGTGCTGAGTGTAGCAAGATGGTGGTGATTCGTCACATTCAGCTACCCATCACGGTTTTAGTGTGCTGTTTTGTCGTAAGAGTGTTGGAACGCATATGGCGGCGTCGCGCATGCGCAGTACAAAATTTTACAGCGGAACGTCACTTCCGGAGCAAACTGTGATGGACAGCCATATGTGACGAGATAAGGGGCGGATGCTTTGCTCAATACAGACCGCCTGGTGTTCTGCCGATGAAGTTCCCCCCAGCAGATAAGAACCCCCCTGTACTGCGCAGGCGCGGCGCTTGCGCAGTACGAACCTTAACGGAGCCGCCGAAAATAGCCAAAAATGTAGAGCTGAGAGTCAGCTCTACACGGCGCCTGCGCAATGACTATGACACATGCCACACGCTCCTGATGCTAGTACTACTCTGCAAAAGTTGGGGGTGATTTTAGCAATAAAGTACACGTCTTAGCGGGGCGTGTTAAAACAAATGGAGGGCGAGTTTGCAATGTTGATGGGCAAATTTGCACAAACTATTTAACTCACAGGCCAGGCCTCGGGGGCGGCAGTGGGTGCAGGGGCGGCGCCGCGGAAACAGGGGGGGGTGAAAAAATCCTGTTGTCCCGAATAGAAGCATACATACAGGTTCACGTTAGTGTCTTTCGTGGTGCTCAATATAATGACAGGAAGAGGGGAACAAGGCAAATAGAGCATCATAACCATACTTCATTTGGTTAACATAAGCATACAGTGCCTTGAAAAAATATTCAAACCCCTTGACACTTTCCACATTTTGGCATGTTACAACCAAAAATGTAAATGTATTTTATTATAATTTTTTGTGATAGACCAACACAAAGTGGCACATAATTGTGATGTGTAAGCATGATAATTTTTATTTTTTTTACAAATAAATATAAGTGTGGCGTGCATTTGTGTTAAGTCAATACTTTGTAGAACCCCCTATCGCTGCACTTACAGCTGCAAGTCTTTTTGGGTATGTCTCTACCAGCTTTGTACATCTAAAGAGTGACATTTTGGCCCATTCTTCTTTGCAAAAAAGATAGCTCAAGCTCTGTCAGATTGGATGAAGTGCGGCTGTGAACAGCAATTTTAAACTCTTGCCACAGATTCTAAATTGGATTTAGGTCTGGACTTTGACTGGGCCATTCTATCACATGAATATGTTTTGATCTAAACCATTTCATTGTAGTTCTGGCTGTATGTTTGGTGTCGTTTTCCTGCTGGAAGGCGAACCTCTGCTCCAGTCTCAAGTCTTTAGCTACGGTAACTAATGCCTCATACACACGTACCGGTTTCCCGTTGGCAAAATTGCCATCCCCCACACACACCAAATAAAAATAAAAATGGTTTGGGGGTCTCCCAAAAATCCATACCAGACCATTATCCGAGAATGCAGCCCGGCAGGTCAGGAAAGGGAGGGGACGAGCGAGCGCCACCCACCCTCCTGAACCATAACTGGCCGCATGCCCTCAACATGGGGGGATGGGTGTTCTGGGGCAGGGGGGGCTCTGCACCCCCACCCCAAAGCACCTTTCCTCCATGTTGATTGGGACAAGGGCCTCTTCCCGACAACCCTTGCCCGATGGTTGTCAGGGTCTGCGGGCGGGGGACTTATCAGAATCTGGAAGCCCCCTTTAACAAGGGGGCCCCCAGATCCCGCCACCCCATGTGAATGAGTATGGGGAAAAAAGCAGTGTAGTGTTAAAAACAACAGTAGACAGTCTTTTATTAATTTCTTCTTCTCTGTCTTCCTCCATCTTCTCTCGCATCTTCTTCCTCCGTTCTTCTCCTTCTCCCCATGTGACGTCACCGCCCGTGGCATGATGGGACAGTGACATCATAAGGGGCGTGGCCTCCGTGTGACGTAATCCAATTGCCACGCCCCCATAGTTATTTAGGAAATGGAGGACATCGGCACCGACAGATCAGCGGGATGCAGCATCAGAGGAGAGTCGTCAGCGGGAGCGGCGGCAGAGGAAGAAGGACACCAGAGAAAGAAGAAGAGCGGAAGAAGAAGCAGGGCAAGAAGGAGAAGAACAGAGGAAGAAGATGCGAGAGAAGATGAAGGAAGACAGAGAAGAAGAAGAAATTAATAAAAGACTGTTTACTGTTGTTTTTAATACTACACTACTTTTTTTCCAGGTGAATGGGTAGGGGTATAATGTACCCCATACTCATTCACAAAGGGGGGGGGGCGGGATCTGGGGACCCAAGGGCCTGTTGTGGACCTGAGGCGGGGGGACCCCACGTTTTTTTTTTTTGCCGGCAATTTTTTTTTTTACATTCAGTGGGAAGCCCGCTGACAGCTGATGACTCGTCGGTTGTTAAGGACTCGACGGCCGGCTTCCCAGCCCTCTCCTTGGCAACCAGCTACATACAGTGTAAAAAAAATTTTAAAAAACGCAAATCGTGGCAAAATCGCAGTAAAAACTCGGTACTTGCATTTCGGATGCGGGTCCATTGAATCTTATTACATGCAAAACGCTGCATTTTGCGGGAAAAAAGTCCCCGACCCTTTCCAAAAACGCAGAGGCACAAAAATGCATTGATGTGAACATGTTCCATAGGAACCCATGTTAAAAAATGTCCCTGCATTTCTGCAAACTGCATCAAAAAACGCATTAGTGTGAATCGAGCCTAAAGGAGGCTAAATACAAACGCATGCCACACTTTTCATATATTTATTTGTAAAAAAAATTGAAAACCGTTTATCATTTTCCTTTTACTTCACAATTATGTGTCACTTTGAGTTGGTCTATCACATAAAATCCCAATAAAATACAAGTACGTTTTTGGTTGTAAATTGACAAAATGTGGAAAACTTCACTGTAAATGTGTTGCCTCAAATAACCCAAACAAAATATTACAGCACACACATGACATTTACCTCCTGCAAGGCTATTTAACCACTTACGGACCGCCCGCCGTCGTTATACAGTATGTCGCTACTTTGAAGAGGAATACCGAGGTTATGATAGCAGCTATCTACCATAACCCCGGTATCCTCTTCTTCAGCAAAGAACAGCTCCGGGCAGAATCAGGTGCAAGGTAGATCACAAGTGCAGACCTCGGCTCACCACCGTGGAAGATGAAGAAAACAAGAAATTGGTCGCACACTGGAACTCCAACTTATCTTGATGTGATCTTTATTATCAAAAGGGTCAGACAAAAGTTTGTTGTGAACAAGCAAGCTATCGCTTGTGAAACGCGTCTACCATTGCCTGTATCTGTCTGACCCTTTTGACAATAAAGATGACATCAAGATAAGTTGAGTTTCAGTGTGCGACCAATTCCTTGTTTTATCCTCTTCTTCAGCGGCGGTCCTCTTTCAGATGAAAGTGGTCTCTGCAGCGGATACGCTGCAAGATCACTTTTATGGGCGGCAGGAAAGGGGCCCCTGCCGCTTACCGGAGCGGCTGAGGCGATCAGATCCTTCTGTGTCAGTGGCCTGGAGACGAGTGAGAGGAAGATGGCCCCCACCCGTCTCCATACCACTGCAGGGCGGAAGCGACGTCAAAACGTCACTTCCGCCCAATGCTCTTAAAGGGCCATTTTTTTTATTTTTTTTTAGAATGACATAAAAAAAAATGTTTTTATTGCATTTTAATCTAAATATGATATCTGAGGTCTTTTTGACCCCAGATCTCATATTTAAGAGGATCTGTCATTTTTTTTCTTTTACAAGGGGTGTTTACATTCCTTGTAATAGGAATACAAGTTACCCAAATAAAAAATAAATAAAAAGAAATAATATATTTTTTTTAAATCGCCACGTCCCGACGAACTTGCGCACAGAAGTGAACGCATGCATGAGCAGCGCCCACATATGAAAATGGTGTTTAAAACACACATGTGAGGTATTGCCGTGATCATTAGAGCGAGAGCAATAATTCTAGCCCTAGATTTCCTCTGTAACTCAAAACATGCACCCTGTAGAATTTTTTAAACGTTGATTATGGAGATTCCACGAAGCGGGACATGTTGAGTATCAATTTACTCGGCGTAACATTATCTTTCACAATATAAATAAGAATTGGGCTAACTTTACCGTTGTCTTATTTTTTAATAAAAAAAAGTGTTTTTTTTTCCCAAAATAGTGTGCTTGTAAGACCGCTGTGCAAATACGGTGTGACAAAAAGTATTGCAACGACCGTCATTTTATTCCCTAGGGTGTTAGAAAAAATAAATATATAGGGGCAGATCCACATACATCTGCGTGGGCGCAGCGTATGTGAGATACGCTACGCCGCTGTAACTTACTTTTCTTTCCTTTGAATCCTGAAAGAATTTGCGCCGTAAGTTACGGCGGCATAGCGTATCTCTCGCGGCGTAAGGGCGCGGAATTCAAATTGGGCGAGTAGGGGGCGTGCTTCATTTAAATGAAGCGCGTCCCCGCCCTGAACGAATTGCGCATGCCCCGTCCGTCAAAACTCCCAGGGTGCATTGCTCCAAATGACGTCGCAAGGATGTCATTGTTTTCGACGTGTACATAATTGGCGTCCTACCCCATTCAGGAACGACTTACGCAAACGACGTAACATTTTCTAAATTATACGCGGGAACAACGGCCATACTTAACATTGAGTACGCCACCAGATTGCAGCTTTAACTATACGCCGGAAAAAGCCCAACGGAAACGACGTAAAAAATGCGACGGCCGCTCGTACGTTCGTGGATTGTCGGAAATAGCTAATTTGCATACTCGACGCGGATTACGACGAGAACGCCACCTAGCGGACGTCGAAATATTGCATCTAAGATCCGAAGGCGTACGAAGACGTACGCCTGTCCGATCTAACCCAGATGCCGTCGTATCTTGTTTTGAGGATTCAAAACAAAGATACGACACGGGAATTTTGAAATTACGCCGGCGTATCAATAGATACGCCGGCGTACTTTCTTTGTGGATCTACCCCATAATGTTTGGGGATTCTAAGTAATTTTCTAGCAAAAAAAAAATGTTTTTAACTTGTAAGCACCAAATTTCAGAAAAAGGCTTGGTCCGTAATTGGTTAAAACACCTGAACATTTTCAAAAAATATGGGGATTTAGTCACACCATATGGCTATATGGTGCTTAAGCCCCCTTACTGCAAAATAACACAATTACAAAAATAATAATAACAAAAACAGGGCTTTTGTTCAAGGGGAACTTGGTGAAACTCAGTTACACCACCTCTGGCTCAGACTCTTTGGTGCCTGCTCACCACAATCACTTGTAAACACAGAAGTCTGGTTTCTGTGTTTACAAGTGACAGCTCTGCACTCTGCATGTAATGCAATCCTGGTATTTAATGGTCCTTTAAGACCCTCCTACTGTTCGTGAAATTTGACTGACCACACCCACTATTTGAAGTGATTTGGAGGGTGTATGTAGGGGGAGGGGTTTTGTGGGGTTGTGGTTAAGTTCTGCCACCTATTGTCTGAGAAAAAAAGCCCAGAATAAAAATAAACAATAGACAGAAAAATAATACATTTCACCTCAGTCTACGATCCCGACACTTTAGCATTTTTAGATCCAGAACTCAGCCATACTAACAACACCATCCATGCAAAGAATTACACAAAACCGACCGCAGGCGACCATCCGAAATGGATTTTCAACATACCAAAAAGTAAATTTTGTAGTTTAAAACACAACTGTACCTGTTTAGAGGACTATACTTAACAGAGTGATCTCTTCAAGAGGAAGTTTCTCAAAAGGGGCTATCCCGCCCCTTTAATTGAGAGCGTGTATAGCCATTTTCTGAGTGCAGCACCCAGACCCAACCATCACCAGTCCAACTCATCCTCCCAGACACCCAGATTCATTACCCAGTTCCACACACAGCGTAAAAAGATAGAACACATTTTTTAAAAACACTGGGGCATACTACGAGAAGATCCCCACCTTCAAAACAGCCTCAGCGATGTACCAAAAATCATATAGAAAGGCCCAAAACATAAAAAGAAAAATAGCACCCAGCTAACTAATATCTCATAAACGCAAATAACATAAACCCTTTCCTAGACATAAAGGGCCAGATTCACGTAGAAGTGCGGCGGCGTAACGTATCGTAGATACGTTACACCGCCGCAAGTTTTCATCGCAAGTGCCTGATTCACAAAGCACTTGCAGTGAAAACCTACGCCGGCTGCCTCCGGCGTAAGCCCGCGTAATTCAAAGGGGCGTGTGCCATTTAAATTAGGCCCGCTCCCGCGCCGGACCTACTGCGCATGCTCACTTTTGAATTTCCCGCTGTGCTTTGCGCGAAGTGACGTCATTTTTTCGAACGGCGACGTGCGTAGCGTACTTTTGCTTTCGTATTCCCGGACGTCTTATGCAAGAAAAAAAAAATTAGAATTTCGACGCGGGAACGACGGCCATACTTTAACATGGGCTGTGTTAGGGCAGCTAAAACGACGACTAACTTTGCGACGGGAAACTAGACTAGCAGCGACATAGCGAACGCAAAAAAACGTTGTGGATCGCCGTAAGTACTAATTTGCATACCCGACGCTGGATTACGACACAAACTCCCCCCAGCGGCGGCCGCGGTATTGCATCCTAAGATCCGACAGTGTAAAACAATTACACCTGTCGGATCTTAGGGCAAACTATGCCTAACTGATTCTATGAATCAGTCGCATAGTTAGGAAGCCCCTAAAACAGGGATACGACGGCGTATCAGGAGATACGCCCTCGTATCTCTTTTGTGAATCTGGCCCAAAAAGAATGTACCAATGCCGCAAGTTTAACTGTTTAATCTGCAAATTTGTCCAACGTAGACAAAAACTATTTACCACAAAAGGCAAAACATATCCCCTTGGCAATTATTTTTTTCTCTTTAAATAATTTTATTTTGTAAAAAAAAATAATAATAAATAACAATGAATCAGTATTGTGAGAACAAGTTTCACAATATAAAGTCAAAGCATAAAATACAGTAAAGCTTCTTGTGTAAATAAAGGTTAATAAAATAAATATAAATTATATCATATAATGATAGATTGTAACAACAAATAATGTATCATATTAGAATATTCATATTAAAAAACAAAATAAAATATACAGAATAAAAATTAAATTACAAATATAAGATCAATGATGAGGTAAATAAAATTGCTAAATATTAAATACTAAAAGGGGGTAAAGATAGAGAAATATTTTAAGATATTATGAAATAATGGGGGATAACAAACTACAATCAGGGCCAAGGTCCAGCTATTTGGCTTGGCGTTTCCTGAGGAAATAAGTGAACATATTTATACCCAGAATTGTACTATAAATAAGGTAGGGAGGGGGGCGTGGCTTGGCTGAGCCTAGAGATGGCAGCTTGAACGGGGAGCTCCTGCCGCCGCGGACTTCATGCTTATCCTGTAGGTGCTGGTAAGAAGACCGATCACCCCGAATACGCAGGAAATCACCCCAATTCCTTGGCGATTCGTTCGGTGCAACTCCGGGTCCTTACCGAGGATTTTTGAGCAAATTCTCAGACTTTGATCCCACACGCCTTTGAATATAATGGCCGAATCGCATAGCCTCCATACGGGAGCTAGCGGGACCGCTCCATATATTAATGACATTCCGGTAACCCCGCTCAACGGAGGGGAAAATACATTCCCGCATGATTTAACATTGACCCCCAGTCTTCATGACCTTTATTCGGTAGCAGCGGATATTAAAACAACCCTGACGGCTGCTATTGCAGGGTTGAGTATGGAAATACGCGCAGTTACAGCGCGAGTACAAGAAGTGGAATTAGTTACTGCGCAACAAGGCACTGCACTGCGTCATGTAAACAACAAGACTGATGCTAACACGTTCCAACTTAGAGAATTGAATCGCCAAATTGAAGATTTGGAAAATAGAAGTAGGCGCCATAATGTGAGAATTAGGGGACTCCCCGAATCGGTGGATGTGGATCACATTACCCCAGTTGTTACTGGGATTTTTAATGACTTGCTGGGACGTCCCCCACTCACAGTCATCAAAATGGAGCGTCTACATAGAGCGCTAAGACCAAAGGGTAAACCGAATGACCCCCCTAGGGACGTGATCTGTCATGTCGATGATTTTATTCTTAAAGAAAACATTCTCAGGAACGCCAAATTGAGAGCGAAATTCACTTATGAAAGTCACTCCATATCCTTCTTTCAAGACTTGTCTCAAATCACCCTCCAAAATAGAAGGGATCTGAGACCTTTATTGGATAAGCTGCGCAACAAAGGAATTATATACAAATGGAGATTCCCATTCGGTCTGCAGGCTACTAACCAGGGGCACACTGCTATTCTGAGAGTCCCGGAAGACCTCCAGGCATTTTGTAAGGCAATGGACATACAATTTATTGAACTCCCTAATTGGTATGCCCAATTTCGCTGCAAAATCCCGGTCAGAGAGACTAATAAGGAGGATTTCATGGAGACGACCCAATCCAGATTCCGGAGACGACGTTCCCAATCGAATGACAACAGAAAGGATCCCTCTCTAGATCTGAATGCGGATCCTCGATCAACATCGTCACCACGATCCAGGAGACCAAGAAAGGAATAGTGATATATTATGACATTATATGTTTTTGGTTCTCCCATTATTTGATACAATCTATTCTCTTTATTCTCTATTCTCACATGTCATATATACCCATCAGATGAAGAAGAGAAATTGACAACCTTAGCCCGGGTTTTAGAGTGGTCCTGGCGATATATGATTTAACAAAAAAAAAAAAAAAACAGAGACGTTCAAATTAACAATGTTATGTATAATATGAGGTTTGCTTATCTTCAATTGATGGGTCTGTTGACTGTTTTTGATTCAAAGTCTGTTTTGACCCCATTTAGTTATGTGATGTTGGAGTTATTGTATGGATTGCAGGTCTTGATATCCAGATGGCTGTAGGAATATTTACCCTGCTTTTTCCTTCAGAATGTTTTCTAGGACTGCTTTAATGTTTTTGCCTAATACTTGACCTACTTTAATATAGACATTTTTGACAGGTCTGTGGCGGCGGGCAGACGAATGGTTCTGGTTGTTGTTTTTGGGCTTCGCCCTTTCAACCCCCAAGTAGCAAATATTTCTGTCTATTTTTCCTTTTAGGAATAAGATAGAAAGACTTTGCTACATCCAATATTTTTTTTTCCATTCCTCTTGTAAGAGGATCATTGATACATTGTTATATTTTGTTTGTTTCAATATCCCCTTTACTTGATTTACTCGATACATATTCTTTTAATTGAATATAATAAATAAGAAATTCTTCTAGTTTCTCCTTCCTAATCACCCCTTGACTGTTTCTCCCCCCTCAGGCTTTTGTAGCTACACTTCTTCATAGTGCTTGTCATGTCTTCTTCCACTGGCAATATTATTGTATCAAAAAGGAAAATCAAATTTTATTCCATCAATACAAAAGGCCTCAATATACCAGAGAAAAGATCCAAACTCTTATTATTGCTGAAAAGATCTAACTCTGATATAGTATTCCTGCAGGAAACGCACTTTAGAACAGATAATATTCCTACTTTTACAGATAAGAAATTTGCACATATTTTTCACGCCACTAACCCGGATTCCAAAAATAAAGGAGTCTCTATACTAATATCAAAACACTGCCCCTTCCATGTATTGGATACGAAGTTTGACAAAGACGGTAGATACTTATTCGTGAAAGGCTCACTTTTTGATAAGACTTTCACGTTAATAAACATCTATGCCCCCAATAGACTTCACGCCTCTTTCTATAAAGCGGTAGTGGAGTCTCTTGAAGCATTCGCTAGTGGTACGGTGATAATGGGAGGTGATTTCAACCTGGCCCTAAATCCAGTTATTGACACATCATCTGGGTCTTCCAAAATCCCAGAGATTACTGCATCGCTTTTCCTTACACGACTCCTGGAGAACATTAAATCCGTCTTCAAAAGATTTCACATATTACTCACCCCCGCATAATACTTACTCCAGGTTGGATTATTTTTTTATTTCCCAAGGGGATCTAGAACTACTAGATGATGCTTCCATTGATCCTATGATCCTTTCGGATCACAATCCCATTTCTATGAGTATAACAATTGGGGACAAGCCCTCTCTGGGAAAATCTTGGAGATTGGACAATTCGCTACTCAACGACGCAAATACGGTCCTGAAGATAAAATCTTTACTTTCTAATTATTTTAAAGAGAATTCAACAAATGATGTGAACCCTCCGACAATATGGCTTGCTCATAAGTGTGTGGTCAGAGGAGAGCTGATCTCCATAATGGCAAAACGTAATAAGGATAGACGGGAACTCATAAAGAATCTCACAAATAGGATAGAGGCTTTGGAAAGAACCCATAAACAATCTCTCGCTTCAGATGTATTAACCGAATTAGCCAACACTAGAAGTGAATTGCTTGAAATTTTAGAGAGGAAAATTAAACGCAACAAAATTTATTCGCAGAAGTTCTTCTACGAATATGGCAATAAGACAGGAAGGTTATTGGCCAATACCTTGAATGCTTCAAGCAAAAAATTTGACAATATTCACACTATTGTTGACTCGAAAGGCAATAAATTTACACGCTCATCTGACATTGCTAGACAATTTCAGATATACTATTCTAATTTATACAACTTAGGATCTGCAGGCTCAATCATAAACCCGCAATTGAGAAAAGACATGCTTACTGACTTCCTCAACTCATATTGCCCCAAATCAATTAATCCAGAGGCAGCAAGGGACTTAGATAAACCATTAGAAATCTCCGAGGCTCTTACAGCTCTTAACCAACTTAATATAGGTAAGAGCCCAGGTCCAGACGGTTTCACAGTCAATTACTATAACATTTTCAAGGACTCCCTACTTCCCCACTTTATATCTACTTTTAATTCTTCCCCTGCTCAATGGACGTCGTCTAGCGACCTTCTCGAGGCTCATATAGTGATGATACCCAAACCCAACAAAGATAAGAACCTAGTGACTAACTATAGGCCTATCTCTCTCCTGAATGTAGATATCAAGTTGTATGCCAAAATTCTAGCGAACCGCCTCTTACCCCTTCTAAATAACCTGATATCATTAGACCAAGTGGGCTTTACACCAGGTAGAGAAGCCAGGGACAACACCATCAAGGCCCTGTGCATTCAAAATTGGCTTAGTGAAACGAAATCTCCCGGATTCCTACTTTCCCTCGACGCGGAGAAGGCCTTCGACAGAATTGCTTGGGATTACATGCATGCTGCATTGGAATCTTTAGGCCTCCAAGAACGCATGTTGCAGTTCATAAATCTTCTTTACTCATCCCCGACAGCAAAAATCAAAATCAACGGATGCCTGTCGGAGGCTTTCTCCGTGGCGAATGGAACACGCCAGGGATAACCATTGTGACCAATAATTTTCATTCTAATATTGGAACCCCTCCTTTGCAGAATACGTGCAAACCAGGATATAGTGGGTATCAATATAGGAAACAAACAATACAAATTGGCAGCATTTGCCGACGACGTGCTACTATTTCTGACCAACCCCTTAATCACGATCCCTAATCTACTTAACGACTTTTCTATGTTTCATGATATTTCCAATCTGAAAATTAATTTTGCCAAGTCTAGAGCCCTCAATATCTCACTACCCACTGCCACGGTGGAGCTATGTAAGCTGAACTTCCCCTTTACATGGGAGGACGAAAATCTTTCTTACCTAGGAATCAACTTGACTTCCAATATTAAGGACTTGTATGCTAAAAACTTTGTACCTTTATTAAATACGATTCGATCCGACATGCTAAGGTGGGATAAGGGCATGTTCTCATGGTTCGGTAGAGCAAACGTAATTAAAATGAACATTCTGCCTAGGTTCTTATACCTCTTCCAGACCCTTCCCATAACCATCCCGGGTCCCTTTTTTGAATCTTTTAGGAAAATTAGCATGAAATTTATTTGGGGTGGTAAACAACCGAGAATTAAATGGGATAAATTGGTGACACCAAAGCTTATGGGTGGAATAGGAGTCCCAGACCTACGCAAATACTATTGGGCTTGCCACCTATCCAGGATAGTTGATTGGCATGTACATGCTCTTTCTAAAGACTGGATAGAATTAGAGGAGAAGTCTGTACCTGCGAATGTACCTATCAAACACCTGCCATGGACTATTGTCAGAAAAATTCCGAACAGTACAAAGGCACATCCGGTGACGGGTTCATCACTGAAGATCTTCAGACACTTATGCAAGACAATAGAATTGTCCTCTATATATGGACCGATCACTCCAATTACCCATAATCTTGAGCTATCTCTTCCAGAATATAATAGTACTCAGCTAGGCAACTCTGCAGCGGTAACGCTTAGGGCATCGGACTTCTTTTTGCACCGAAACCCAATTACATATGATATATTCGGATCCAACAATCCTGATTGCAATTTGTCTAATTTTAGCTTTAACAAGATCACTGGATTTCTCCAGAAACTCAATCCTATGAGTGGGTGGTGTAGATCTAAGACGTTGTTTGAATCTGTATGCCTCAGGGGTTCCCCCCAGAAACACTTGATTTCCTTGATGTACACTCTTCTCAACTCGAATTTTGATATTCAAAAGGACAGTGCTAGTATATTTTGGGAAAGGGAATTACGTATATCTATAACCAATGAAGAGTGGACTACCATTTTTAAGAGAATACATAAGGGCACGCTAAATGTATTAACTTAAGAAAATGGATACAAGATTTACTCAAGGTGGTATAAAACTCCTTCAACCATTCATAAATACAACCCTGATAATTCACCCATGTGTTGGAGGTGTGGAATTGAACAGGGTACTTTGTTACACATCTGGTGGAATTGCACCGCTTTGTCTAAATTTTGGTCGGAAGTCCACAGGCTGATAACACACATAACTACTTTCTCTCCAGACTTCACTCCGGGACAATATTTGTTACACCATTCTGCTCTCTCCCATTCAACCTACAAAAACACCATAGTCATACACCTTGTTAACGCGGCGAGACTATGTATACCCATAAAATGGAAACAATCCTCCCCGCCGACTATTCCATATTGGTTCCGCAGGATCAATCATATTGCCAACATGGAAGAACTAATACACCTATCAAATGAATCCTCTAAGGACTATCATGATATGTGGTCATGCTGGACGCATTTTACAAATACTGCAGAATATCATATGCTGATGACATCCTGAATATTTGTTACATCCTCTTATTTATTTGTCTTTTCATAGTGGAAAGGAGACTATTAATCTTTACCCATCTAGTCTATTAAACCCAGGCAAGCTTTGCTACACCAATTAAAGCCTGATCTAATCTATTACATTCCCTCCCTTTGATGTCTTTAGTTCCCCCTTTTTTTTTTTTTTTCTCCCCTTCCTCACCCCTCCGTTACTCTTATCTGTAGATGTGATTAACTATGCATGTTATGATTTATTCCATGCATTTATGTAGTTTATTTATTTAATACGTTTCTTATAACCTTGCAACATGTGTGATGTTTTCATGACGATGTTTGTATCTTTATAACAGTGAAAACTTAATAAACATATTTAAAAAAATAAATAAATAAGGTAGGGAGAGGGAAAGGGAAAGGGTAGTCATAGGAAGGGAAGAAAAAAACTTCCAGAGAGTAATATCATTTGGGATAGTAGAGATCATGAAGCAAAAGGATTGCAGTTTTTTTTTTATATTTTTGTGTCTATATCAATGATTTGTACCTGGTGGAAGATAATGATCTATCAATGTTTTTTTGGCAAATTTTTTAACTGCTTAACAGAATTTGGGGTATATTGCCTCTCTTACCCCTGCGGCCTGCTCTATGCTCTTACGAAAAAGGTTCGGAGAACACAGACGCTCCATCAAAGACAATAGCGGCCTCACCATCCCAAGACATTTCACCGAATTCCATTAGGGCTCCACCAATGGCCTACAGGTCTGGGCTAAGAGACCATTCCAGGTAGTTTCTCTCGAGCCTAACGCATTAAGCATCTGTGCGAGAGGGAAACTTTCTGGATTTACACCCCGGATAATTTAAAGCCTGGTAGCTTAAACAAGGATAGCGAAATTCATTCAATCTATTAGCGTATACTGGTACTCACAGATCCATCCATCCTATTTATAGCCAATCCCTATAACCAACCACCAGCACTCACCCTATTGCTAAAAAATCCCATGATTTCCTTCCCCTTCCCTTTCCTCCTAACCCCCTTTTTTTTCCCCCATCTATCTTCTCTATTACCCCTACGACCCCTATGTACCCCTATGGACCCACACTGCTTTGGAGATGAGTATTGTATAGTAATAGCGTGTGCACGCAAGCATGCTCATGTGCCTGTGTATGTATATGCGTTTATGTTCTTTGATTGTTGTTTGCATAGTTTCTGCATAACGACTCAATTCCCATATGGGTGCAGGTGTGCGCATGCGCACTCATGGATATGCATGTGTGTGGATGTGTTTTGAAAAACTCCAAATTGGTGCGATTGTCCTGCTCATAATTAATATTATAACTAAAATTCCTGTAAAAATAAAAAAAAACACATATACTGATTACAATTAAAAATGACTTTAAAAAAAAATCTCTCCACAGGAAATTTGTGGTCAATGAGATTTTCACAACGTCAATTTGTAAGTATACCCGATGAACTAATGAACCTCCCATTCATGCTTATCCTTTAAACCTATAAATAAGAAACAATTGCAATGCTATTAATATTACTTCACTCTACTCTAATTGAATTTACCTTATTCCATTTAATCTATTTATATATTTTTTCCTTATTTTATTTTATTTTAATTCAATTTTTATTTTTTTATTTTTATTTTTTATTTTATTATTCTTTATTTCTATCAATTTTTATTTATTTATTTTTTGATTATTCATCATTATTATTTTTATTTGTATATTTTTTATATTTTTACTTATATCTACTTTCATTATTATTTGTATTTCTACTCTTTATTGTATCTCAGTTTATTTACCCATCCTTATTCCTGTGTTGGGTACATATATTTATGGACTTCTTTAACATGTATTGCCAAACACAAGCACCCTAGTATTGTAAGGCTAAATTGATTTGTGCACAATCCATGTTTTGGAACTAGTGCTGGTCTGCTGCACCTTGCACTTCCTGGCGCCGCCCCTTGCCCTCCCCTTTCTCTACATAAACCCTGCCGTTGATGACCAAATTACATGCCTGAGGTAGGAGCATGCATGCTCTGAATGCGAGTGCTCAAGCCACGCCCCCTGTTCTCAAGCATCTGATGATTCCTGCCGACCTGTCTACTGTGATATTCTCCAGCCTCAGAGCTACGGATGCCACTGGAGCAGCCGGGGACTGACCCCTCACTGCTGCCCAGCTGGAACCGAGGGATTTACCAGGACAGCTGACAGAACCACAAAAAACAATGGCTTTATAGCACTGTTCAAATGTTGGCCTGCATTCACAAAGGATTTACGACGGCGTATCTCCAGATACGCCGTCGTAACTCCGAATGTGAGGCGTCGTATCTCGGCGCCTGATTCAAAGAATCAGATACGCCAGAATTTGTCTAAGATACGACTGATGTAAGTCTCTTACGCCGTTGTATCTTAGGTGCATCTTTACGCTGGCCGCTAGGGGCGCTTCCGTATATATTTCCGCGTTGAATATGTAAATTAGCTAGATACGCCGATTCACGAACGTACTTGCGCCCGGCGTATTAAAATACGCTGTTTCCGTAAGGCGTTCGACCGGCGTAACTTTACCCCTCATAAAGCAGGGCTAAGTCATGTTAAGGTATGGACGTCGGAACAGCATCGTATTTTACGTCGTTTGCGTAAGTCGTACTTGAATGGGGATGGGCGTAGGTTACGTTCACGTCGACTAAGCATTGAGCCGGCGTAACTTAGGGAGAAAATTCGACGTGATACTGAGCATGCGCACGCATGCGCCGTTCGTTAGGCGCGTCATTTACTTGAGGTTACGATTCATTTCCATACAACACACCCCCCTACCAGCCTACTTTGAATTACGCGGGCTTACGCCGGCCCATTTACGCTACGCCGCCGTAACTTAGGGCACAAGTTCTTTGTGAATACGGTACTCGCCTCTCTAAGTTACGGCGGCATAGCGTATATGAGATACGCTACGCCGGCTTAAACTTAAGCCAATCTTTCTGAATCTGGCCCGTTATTTTTAATGCAAATTAAAGCTTTTTTAACTAAATTATTATGCTTAGAGCAGCACTGCTCTCTCTTCCTTCTTCTCACTTAACCAGAACCCGCCCGCTCGCTGTCTGTCCGGCACTTATCCCATCAAGGTGACGAGCGGCGGGCTGCGGGTCAGGCAGCAGATGATGGGCGGCAAGCTGTGTTCAGGCAGCGGCTTCTGTGTCCTCTCCTAGATCACGGCTGGTGCTCAAATTGTTTTGGGGGTGGCACAAAAAAATTTGAATAATTCTGTTGCAGCCTCACTGTGCCCATCAAACGCAGCCACTGTGCCCAATAAACACTGCCACTGTGCCATTCAAATGCAGCCACTGTGCCTATCAAATGTTGCCACTGTGCCATCAGATGCAGCCACTGTGCCCATCAAACGCAGCCACTGTGCCTATCAAATGCTGCCAGTGTACCCATCAAATGCTGCCACTGTGACCCCCCGCCCACTCGCCGTATGCCCGGCACTTATCCTGTCTCATGGGGCAGCAGGTGATGGCGACAAGCAAGGTCCTTCCTGTGTCTCCTCCCGTCCTTATCTACTGTCCTATCCTCCTGATAGGCATTCAATAGTGGTGCCTGTCGTTTCAGCCAATCGGGTAACAGACCGAGCACCTGATTGGTGGAGAGGCGGTTCAGTGTTAGGAAAGCAAATATTCATTCGCTTCTCTAACACACCTGGGTGAACTGCGAGCGCCAAGCATGGTGCTTGCAGTTCACCTATTTTGAACCCTTTTAGAGCCTATGGCTTTAATCAGGTGCTTCAAACCCCCCCCCCCGAACCGCTGTAATTCAGGCGCCCGAAAAAAGGGTCTGGGCGCCTGAATAGGGGGTGTCAACAGCGGCCATAAATAATCTATCCATTGGTCATAGAGGGGGTGGCTGGAGAGAGGGGGTGGCGCCCAATGCGCCCTTATGGACACACCACCACTGTCACAGCAGCTTCCATGTGCATCTCTTCTCACCTCCTGCTAGGCGTCCAATAGCCAACTAGGTGACGAAGATTGGCCGGAGGAAGGATCATTGTGGCAATAACGAATATTCATTCGCTATTGTAGTGCCTTGCTCCCATTGAGGGGGCGTTATGTGTTAAATTATAGTTGTCTAAGCAATAGTTCGGCTCAGAAAGATTATGTTAAATTTACGGTTCTGATTCAGTTCAGCTGGGTTGCATGATTTGCCCCTTGTTGGTGGGTGTCGCTGTCACCGCAGGTCACGGTTGGAAAGGCAACAGGCTGGATGCATTGGGTACCTCTTTCAGAAGCAGCCCAGGGGGCGTGGTCAACCCGCTGTGCATTCTGGGGGAGGGTACTTAAGGAACGGACACCGGTTTGGCAGGGTCTTTCGATCCTGGCCTCAGGTCAATGCGTGAGCTGTCTTATGGTGTTGGGCCAGCTGGCCCGAGGCTTCGTAACTGAGAGTAGGCCCGGAGGTTGCTGGGGCCTACTAGTCCTGGGAGGGTCCTTCACTGTCTCGCCTATGCCAAGGGAGCTAAACCACTGGGATGCCGGGTTGGCTGAAAGATTCTCCGCACCGTGAGTCGTGTACTCTATTGAAATTTCTACGAAGTGCGTGAGTAGTCACGCGGTCTTGTGGCAGAAGATTGTGGGACAGCCTGACGAACTTATCGAGTCTGTGGCAGAGATTTTAGCGAGCTTCGCACCAGCTGCTAGGCCGTTGAGAGTGGGCCTATCTGGTGGTTGCTGAAATCCAGCATGGAACCAAATTACTCCTCTGGATATAAATTTGTACCCGTGATCCGCAAAGCAAAGGTACCTGAGTCTCCCCATCCCTCTACCCCTCTGTTGGAGAATTTCTGTACAATAAAACCCTTGAAAGAGACTTTGTGTTGACAGACATTTCTTATGGATAATTCTTCAAAGAGAACCCCTGAGACGAGTGCATGGAACAGTTAGGTAACGGCAGGCCCAAATCTAAACCAGCAGCTCCTTCGGGGGTAATGCTACACTATCATCACACATCTGGGTGGGCTTTGGGGGCAGTGCCCTGCTCCCGGAACCCACCCTTTTTGAAGCCTATTAAAGCCTTTGGCTCTAATGACATGCTTCAAAAAACCAGCCCCGCCATTGGAATCCATGCATGGACAGGGGGGGCGGAGCCCGTGCTCCCCTAATGCACGGGCCACCACTGAAGCTGAGTGACAGTATGCCTCCTGCAAAGACACAAACTCTGTCAGCGTTGTCACGCTGGAACAGAAAGTCCCCTATTGGTAGGATCAACGGGTCAAAATGGAAGAAATAAAAGCATGCAGAGAGAAAACGCCTGCAATGTAATCATTGGAACGTAAGCCACCAGGATTCCTTTCTTTTTTCTTTTTTTTTGAGCTAGGCACCAAACAATCAAGTGACAATTTTTTTGTACTCCCCTTTAAGCCTGCATATACGGTAGAGATGGCAATGACTATTTCACTTCCTCTAATTGTGAAAGAAGGAAAGATGTGTTTCACATTAGGAGCATCTTTTATAAATAAATGATGTCAGTAACTGGATATTTCAGAGTGACCTCAATATACAGTATCATCAAATGCATCCTTAGATGAGGGTCCTTTACACTTGTGTAACACATCTCCTTGCTGGGAAGGCCATCATTGTTGGTTAAGGAATTGCATTTCAAGAATAAAGCTCTGAAAACAAATATCTATTGGACTGAGGGCCAACAAAGCACCACAAATTTATGTAGATATATAAATTAATAAAATGACCAGAGTTGGAGCGTTAAAGGTGCCAATAAATACCACAATTGTCTATCAACAAATCTAATTTTATTTCATAGAATACTGTATGAGTAAAACCATATACAGTACATGTAAAAAAAAAAAAAAAAGGCCTCAAAAGGCCTCTGTAGTCACCACAAGTACCTTCTACTCAGCTTCAACCAACAAAGAATGACCAGTCATGACTGGCCAGTCAAGTTACTCCACCCCAAACTCACTCATCCATGTTTTTATGGCCCTTGCTTTGTGCACTGGTCCAAATCATTTGCTGGAGGGGGGATTATGATGTGGGGTTATAGGTGTGTGCAGCCTATTGCATTAGAGAGTGCACCCCAAAGCTCAAACACACGTGCCTTTCTCTGCAGCCTCAGCTGCATGGGGCAGTGAATGAATGGGAAGTGCTCTGTGCTGAGTGGCTTCCTGTTCATTCATAAATTGAAGCATAGTAGTCACTACTTACTTAGTAAGTAAAGCACTTTACTATGCTTCAGTTATAAATGAACACAGTGAGTTAGTGTGTTCACTGTGTTCATTTAGAAAATGACGGGGCCAGTAAATGACATATTGACTAGCCCCTTCCCCTGTTCTCCATCCTAAAAAAATCCACCGCAGCAGCTGGGGGGAGAGGAGAGAGGAGAAGCCAGCAGCACTGGGGCATCCCAACACAGGGAAAAGCTGTAGTGGAAATCGACACCGCAGAGAGTGATAAGGGGGTTCCCACACCTGGCACACCCCCTGCGGTTGTTTTTCAAGGGTTGGGCTTGGCCCCTTAGTTCCAGTGAAGGGAACTCTTAAGGCGTTAGCGTACCAAGACATTTTTGCCAATTTCATGCTCCCAACTTTGTGGGAACTAGTTATTCTAGCGTAGCGCCCGTACTGAAAAGTAAGGGGGCGCTACAGTATCATAAATGCAAAGTTCATAAATTATAGTGTGCAAGTAGGAATGCTTCCAACATGAATTTCTCCTTGGTGTAAGAATGAAAGCACACGTGTGAGCAAGTGCACTGATCCACCACCACTATGCACTCACAAGAGCAAATAAACAAATTGCCTGATCTGATTATGTCATCCCTTAAGGTCTCCTTCCTGATCCCTGCAATGGATATCCCAGTAACTGTCAGGCACATCTTTGAGCTTGTCCTATGCAAGGAATAACTCACCACACAGAGCCCAAAGATCATATAATAGTGTAGTATGTTTTATTAAGTTAAAAAGCATACAGCATAAAAATTCCACATGGATAAAACAAACTCAACGGCCAAACATACCAAGATGGCAGCCACTCCCAGAACCAGATGTCAGTGTGTCAGACTCCTCCCTACATGTTTCATATACATGCAGGTCTTCAGGGGATCTGTAGTGGAGAAGGATCTGGGGGTTTTAGTTGATCATAAGCTCAATAATGGCATGCAATGCCAAGCTGCGGTTTCCAAAGCGAGCAAAGTCCTTTCTTGTATTAAGAGAGGTATGGACTCCAGAGACAGAGATATAATTTTGCCCCTGTACAAATCATTAGTAAGACCTCATCTGGAATATGCAGTTCAGTTTTGGGCACCAGTTCTCAAAAAGGATATCGGAGAACTGGAGAAAGTGCAGAGAAGGGCAACCAAACTGATAAGAGGAATGGATGAGCTCAGCTATGAGGAAAGATTAGAAGAACTGAATTTATTCACTCTTGGGAAGAGGAGAATAAGGGGGGATATGATCAACATGTACAAATATATAAGAGGTCCATACAGTGAACTTGGTGTTGAGTTATTCACTTTACGGTCAACACTGAGGACAAGGGGGCACTCTTTACGTCTAGAGGAAAAGAGATTTCACCTCCAAATACGGAAAGGTTTTTTCACAGTAAGAGCTGTGAAAATGTGGAACAGACTCCCTCCAGAGGTGGTTCTGGCCAGCTCAGTAGATTGCTTTAAGAAAGGCCTGGATTATTTCCTAAATGTACAGAATATAACTGAGTACTAAGATTTGTAGGTAAAGTTGATCCAGGGTAAATCCGATTGCCTCTCAGGGGATCAGGAAGGAATTTTTTCCCCTGCTGTAGCAAATTGGATCATGCTCTGCTGGGGTTTTTTGCCTTCCTCTGGATCAACTGTGGGTATGGAGTTGGGTGTATAGGATTGTACTGTGTTTTTTTTTGTGGTTGAACTGGATGGACTCTTTTTTCAACCTGACTAACTATGTAACTATGTAACTATGTAACTATCTTTTATATAAATATTGATATATTTGTTTGCCCTATTTCTTGTGATGTTGGGGTGTGCTGCTACACTGTGACATGAGTACTGCTCTATGCATACTATAAATCCCATAATCCATGGTCCCGAGTCCATCTTGGGAGGAAGCAAGAAAGGGTAGATATGTTCCTACTTACAGTGGAATGATAGAGAACAAATGTATCCATCCTCTCATGAGCATAGTATAAGGGGTCGCAGGGGTCGCAATTGCGACCCTGCCTCTAGCTCCAGGGGGCCCGTGCGGCTCCCTTGTCATGTTAGTATGCTGCATTCCTCCCCCACAAAATCCCAGAGTACAGCTCCGATCTGCCTTGTGTCCCACAACCAGTTCTGTAGGCAATATCCAGCATTAGTGGTTGGCTGCTTGACATCTAGCAAACAGCCATGTGATTGGTCCGCCCTCAGCATTCAGTGGGGGAGAACTGCACTAACCGCGCCGCACTGTGATACAGAGCCTACTGAGTTCAGCCTGCTAAGCCCGTCCACCAAGTACTGTCCATTAGGCCTCGCCCACAGAGTCCCAACTGTTAAGTCCCACCCACTGAGTGCTTCCAGCCCTTGATAAGGTTAGATTAAAGGAATCCACAGTGGGGGCACTGTGTCTGTTCCCAGGTGAAAGTGCTGAGAGACACTGATGGAGGTACCTCTAATGAGGGGGAGCTACAGTAAGGGGGCCACTGGTGATGGGAGTGTTACAGTGACGGGGACACTGAGGGGGGAACTACAGTGAGGGGGGGAATTGATCGGGGTACTACAGTGAGGGGGACACTGATGGGAAAACTACAGTGAGGGGAACGCTGATGGGGGTGTTACAGTGAGGGGGTACTGATGGGGGAGCTACAGTGAGGAGGACACTGATGGGGGTGCTACAGTGAGGGAATTTTTCATATAGTGCATGGGGGAAATCTGCGGACCCTGATGTAAAGGAAAACTCTGTGGACTCTGATGTAAAGGAAAACTCTGTGGACTCTGATGTAAGGGAGAACTTTGTGGACTGTGATATAAAGGGGAACGCTGTGGAGTCTGATGTTAAGGGGAGCTCTGTGAACTCTTATGTAACCAAAGACCCCCCTTACATCAGAGTTTCCCTTTACACCAGAGTCAGCAGCATTCCCCCTTACATCAGTCCTCAGAGTGCTACTGACACCATCCACTTCCACTGATATTTGTTTTATTATAGCTTTCTACGTTTTCCTTACTATGTAGTTAGAGCCGGTTCACACTGGGGCGACCTGGGATCTGACTTCAAGTCGCCCCAAGTTGCCCCAAGTCGCGCGGTCGAGAAAATTAATGGAAGTGAATGGAGCCGTCTTAATGTACACTACTGAAGTTGCTCCAACTTCAGAAAAGGTTCCTGTACTACTTCAATCCGACTTGTAGGCAACTTGTACTCACTGATTTCAATGGAAGTCGCCTCAGAAGTCTGATCACTGTCTTAACTGAAGCAACAATACAGGAAGATAACATACATTTCTCAGGCAAACCCCTCCCTCCCTCCTCCCTCCCACAGAGCTGATTGTTGTTTGATTGGCCACTGGAAAGCCTCCTGTCCTGGAGGCGACTTGAAGTTGTCTTGTAAGTTGCCTGATGATTCATACTCAAGTCGTGTCCAAGTTGCCTCCCAAAGTGATGCTAGAAGTCATGTTGCCCCTGTGTGAAGAAATTACCCTTGCATTATGTAAACGGTGTACAGTAAAGGAAGATTAGGCAATTTAGGCTCTTGGAGTATCTTGGTGCACGGTGGGGGGTATATTGGCATGCTGTGGAAACGGCAGGTGGTAGTTGGGAGCCCAGGTCAACTTTTGCATCGGGCCCACAAACTTCAAGCTACGCCTCTGCATCCTCTAACAGAGAATCAGATCACTGCCCCAAAAAATAGGAATGTGAAGATTTGAAACCATTTAATATTTTTGGACGCTAGTTCAACCCACCAAGAAAAATGGTATGAGCTGACTGACCAATATCAGCTGGCCTCATGTGCATCCGAGTTAAAGAATGGAATGAAATTCGGATCCATTTGTTACTCGTATCCGAGTTATCAAACTAATTTGAAAATGTTATTAATTTCTCTATGGGCCCGAACTACTATCACGTCATATGACGTCCTCTGAATGAAACAAATGCATTTGTTAGTTTCCTTATAAAAAAATTTGGATTCCTTGCCATCCGTAGATTCGTATACAAATTAAATTTTCATCCGAAAAATGAATTGTAACAAAACGAAACACACATGTCTATTGAATAGCTGCATTGGAGTGCAGGGGAGACACTGGGGGTCTAGCAGAGTATCTGTCACCTGCCCATGCTATCACATAGTGGGCTTGTTAATACAAGAATGTGTAGCGCTACCTCAATTTTTGCAATATGTTTGAATAGTGGTGAAAACCCCCTGATTATAAGTACCTCTTTTACTGATGCGTGAATAATAGTGGAAACTTCCTATACAGAATATGAGCTTACTACTCTTTTCTTCAATGGAATGTTGAACCACAATGCATGAAAAGTATATAAAATATAAATAAAATAAAATCCTATACCATACACCTTGTGATTGTGTTTTTATATTGCAAAAAATAACATGCAATACCTGAATATCAATAACTTTACTCAAATGTTTTAACAACATATAGGGGATTATTACGAAAGGCAAATCCACTTTGCACTACAAGTGCAAACTACAAGTGCAAAGTGCAGTTTAAATTGCACTGAAAGTTTACTTGGAAGTGCAGTCGCTGTAGGGGACATGCAAGGAAAATAAAAAACAGCATTTTAGCTTGCACATGATTGGATAATAAAATCAGCAGAGCTTCCCCTCATTTCACATCTACCCCTCATATTTACAGCGACTGCACTTCCAAGTGCACTTTCAGTGCAATTTCAAGAGCACTTTGCACTTGCAGTAAACCCCACTGTGTATCCAGTGAATAGTGGTAGAAACCTCCTAAATAAAATAGTAAAGGCCAGTGCATCAATAAGTCCATAACAAACAATCCAGTTAATGGTATCCTAATTTATGAGCACAATACCAACACCATGGCAGTTGCAACACGTGATATCCGTCACCAGCAGTATCTAGTGCTCACTTCCATATAATAGGATTTTTATAACAGCTTACCTGTAAAATCATTTTCTTGGAGTACATCACGGGACACAGAGTAGCCATAGTAATAACAATGTGGGTTATACGCCACCTTCAGGTGAATGGAAACTGGTACACTCAAAGACAGGAAGTCCCCCTCTATATAACCCCTCCCATACAAGGAGTACCTCAGTTTTTGTAGCAAAGCAATAAGTATCCCAAAAAGAGGGGAGGGACCTCTGTGTCCGGTGATGTCCTCCAAGAAAAGGATTTTACATGTAAGCTGTTATAAAAATCCTATTTTCTTTATCATACTTCACAGGACACAGACCAGCCATAGTAATAACTATGTGGGATGTCCCAAAGCAATGCCATCTGAGGGAAGGGAGACACAAAATAAAAGCAGGCCGCCATCAGATGTGAGGACCTATACTGCTGCCTGCAGTACACTGCGCCCAAAGGCGGCATCCTCTTGCCGACTTACATCCACCTAGTGAATGTATGTACTGACGACCAAGTTGTGGCCTTGCAAATCTGAGTCGAGACTTGGTGATGCACTGCCCATGAAGCACTTACTGCCCCGGTAGGGTGCGCTCTAAGTTGAAAATGCAGAACCCTTCCTTTAAAACCATAAGCCTGAATAATAACCTGACAAATTCATCTTGAAATAGTTGATTTCAACGCTGCCTGCCCTCTCCTGGGGCCTTCTGGCAGCACAAACAAAGCGTCAGTTTTCCATATCTGAGCTGTCGCTTTCAGATAGACCTTAACTGCTCTCACTACATCGAGAGAGTGTAATAATTTCTCTTCTGCAGAACAGGGTTCTGGAAAAAACGAAGGTAGGAAAACATCTTGATTCATATGAAAACTAGATACTACCTTAGGAAAAAAGGATGGGGGAGGACGCAACACCACCTTATCCTTATGATTAAGTATGGCTCTTTTTTTTTTAACAGAAAGAGAAGTATGGCTCTTTACAAGAGAAAGCTGCCAACTCTGAAACTCTTCTTGCGGATTTTACCGCAACCAAGAACACCAACTCCCTTGTCACAAGGATCAAGGGCACATGGCACATCGGCTCAAAATGCTGTCTTTCTAAAGCAGACAAAACTAGATTCAAATCCCACGGCCACAAGGGTGACCTAACTGGCAGATTTATACGCGTTACCCCTTGTATAACCAAAGAATGTGAAGCAATCGGCCTTTGGAAAAACACTGACAAGGCCGAGATCTGACCCTTGATTGTACTCAAAGCTAGCTTCATTTCCAATCCTAATTGTAGGAAAGCAAGAACTCTACCTATGACATACTTCCGAGGATGCCATCTTTTGGTTTAACACCAATAAACGTAGGCCCTCCAGACCCTATAGTAAATGGTCCTAAAGGCTGGCTTTCTTGCATTAATCAGGGTAGTTACTACTAAACCTGAAAGTCTCCGACCCTCTAAAAGGTGGTCTTCAATAGCCAAACCGTCAAATTTAGCGTTTGTAAGGCAGGATGGAACACCGACCCATGCGAAACCAGGTCTGGCCAAAATGGAAGAGTCCAAGAATCCCCTACTGCCATCCTTACGATTTCTGTATACCAGGATCTTCTGGGCCACGCCAGGGCTACTAGGATTACCGTCTTCCGTTCCTCTTTGATTCTGATCCCATGGAGTCATTAAGGCATCTGTCCCGTATGCGAGTAGATCCCTTGTCCTTGACACAAAGCTGTCCAACTTTTTGTTGAACCTGAACGCCAATAGATCTATGTTCGGGGTACCCCATTTCTGGGACATGGCCAGAAAAATGTCGGGATGTAGAGACCATTCTCCTCTGAACAATTGTTGGTGGCTCAAGAAATCCGCATGCCAATTCTCCACGCCCAAGCCAGAATATGGTTCACCTTTCTCTGGGCTGCGCAACTTATGGTGCCGCCTTGGTGATTGATCTAGGCCACTGCTGTGTCATTGTCAGATTGAATCCTGAGAGGACAATTTCGTAATCTGCCCGTCCAGGCCCTTAGAGCCAGACGTGTTTTCCGAATCTCTAGAATGTTGATGGGCAAGGTTTTCTCGGATTCTGTCCACTTCCCCTGGATAGTGTTCCCTTCCAGGACTGCTCCCCAGCCCAAGAAGCTGGTATCCGTCGTTACAATCTTCCAGGTAACTGGTATGAAGGTTTTCCCCTTCTGCAAATTTTCGGCTATGAACCACCAATTGAGACTCTGTATTATCGGTATTTTCCTCCGGCTTCTGGGTACTCGCTCCCAGGGGACTGGGCGTTCCTGTGCAGTGCCGCAATGTCATCTGGGACTTCGCCCATATGATTGACGTGCCTGAGAAAAACTCCCACCGGGTCAAACTGGGGAAAAGAATCAGGAAAAGGGAGAATAACATGAGCAGAATGACGAGCAGGTCGACAAGGGGGGGACCCCCGACAACCCCGAGTAATATATCAACAACAACAAGCTCTATTAGACCTTTCATGACCAAAGGAGTAAGCCCACAAACACAAGGGGCCCAGGGAGGAACAAAGCAACAACAATCTAACAAAGATCAAAAGTCTGTAAATAAGAAACCCCAGGGAGGAAATATCAGTGAAACATCAATAGAGTCAAGAGAAGAAAGCAATATAGAGCATGGGCCCGAAGGTAGTGGGAATCGACCAGATATGCAGCCCCCATTAAACGGAGAAATCGCAGAGATGCTGCGAAGGATGGAAACGGCGATCAAGGAGGAAATTAAAGGGGAAATACAGAACCTACGTATAGACCTGGGACACTTTGGGCCAGATCCACAAAAACCTGACGTAACTTAAAAAATCCAATTTAAGTTACACTGCCTTAAAGTTTCTACCTAAGTGCCTGATCCACAAAGCACTTATCTAGAAATTTCAGGCTGTGTAACTAAAATTCCGCCGGCGCAAGGCGTTCCTATTCAAATGGGGCGAGTCCCATTTAAATGAGGCGCGCTCCCGCGCCGGCCGTACTGCGCATGCGCGAAGTTACGTTACGCCGAGTTTTTGAGGATCGCGACGGCTTAAAGTTGCGTCGGGGAAAAAAAAATGACAGCGGCATGCATTCCTGAGGGAGAACTCCATGCCAATTTTCAAAGAAAAAACCCCCAGGAGCATACCAGGCCCTTAGGTCTGGCATGGGTTGTAAGGAGACCCCCCCACGCCGAAAAATTGACGTAGGGGGTCCCCCTACAATCCATACCAGACCCGTATCCAAAGCACGCTACCCGGCCGGCCAGGAAAGGAGTGGGGACGAGCGAGCGCCCCCCCCCCCTCCTGAGCCGTGCCAGGCCGCGTGCCCTCAACATGGGGGGGTTGGGTGCTCTGGGGCAGGGGGGCGCACTGCGGGCCCCCCCACCCCAGAGCACCCTGTCCCCATGTTGATGAGGACAGGACCTCTTCCCGACAACCCTTGCCATTGGTTGTCGGGGTATGCGGGCGGAGGCTTATCGGAATCTGGGAGTCCCCTTTAATAAGGGGGCCCCCAGATACCGGCCCCCCACCCTAAGTGAATGGATATGGGGTACATCGTACCCCTATCCATTCACCTGGAGGCAAAAAGTAAAAGTTAATAAACACACAACACAAGGCTTTTTAAAATATTTTATTATTCTGCTCCGGACGCCCCCCCTGTCTTCGTTATTAGCTCAATTACCAGGGGGGGCTTCTTCTTCCACTCTCCGGGGGTCTTCCGCTCTCCGGGGGTCTTCCGCTCTCCGGGGGTCTTCCGCTCTCCGGGGGGGCTTCTCCGGACTCCGGGGGGGCTTCTCCGGACTCCGGGGGGGCTTCTTCCATCTTCTCCCCTCTTCCGCTCTTGACTCGGCGAACCCCGGTTCTTGTGCAGCTGTCCGGTGCCTTCTTCTTCAGCGCTGGCTGCCTGCTATGTTTGTGTGTTAGCTCGATTTCAAACAGGCAGCCGGCGCGGTCTTCTGTGACGTCAGGGTCTTCTGTTCTTCTCCCCTCTTCCGATGTTGACTCGTCGCCTGTTGTCGCTGTAATGATGGAAGCGCGCCTTGCATCACATTTATATAGGCATCACCGTCCCATCATGCTCCGGTAGGTACCCACGTGGTGGGTGCACGTGGGTAGGCACCCACCACGTGGGTACCTACCTGAGCATGATGGGACGGTGATGCCTATATAAATGTGATGCAAGGCGCGCTTCCATCATTACAGCGACAACAGGCGACGAGGCAACATCGGAAGACCAGAAGACCCTGGCGTCACAGAAGACCGCGCCGGCTGCCTGTTTGAAATCGAGCTAACACACAAACATAGCAGGCAGCCAGCGCTGAAGAAGAAGGCACCGGAGAGCTGCAGAAGAACCGGGGTTCGCCGAGTCAAGAGCGGAAGAGGGGAGAAGATGGAAGAAGCCCCCCGGAGTCCGGAGAAGCCCCCCCGGAGTCCAGAGAAGCCCCCCCGGAGAGCGGAAGACACCCGGAGAGCGGAAGACCCCCGGAGAGTGGAAGAAGAAGCCCCCCCTGGTAAAAGAGCTAATAACGAAGACAGGGGGGGCGTCCGGAGCAGAATAATAAAATATTTTAAAAAGCCTTGTGTTGTGTGTTTATTAACTTTTACTTTTTGCCTCCAGGTGAATGGATAGGGGTACGATGTACCCCATATCCATTCACTTAGGGTGGGGGGCCGGTATCTGGGGGCCCCCTTATTAAAGGGGACTCCCAGATTCCGATAAGCCCCCGCCCGCATACCCCGACAACCAATGGCAAGGGTTGTCGGGAAGAGGTCCTGTCCTCATCAACATGGGGACAGGGTGCTCTGGGGTGGGGGGGCCCGCAGTGCGCCCCCCTGCCCCAGAGCACCCAACCCCCCCATGTTGAGGGCATGCGGCCTGGCACGGCTCAGGAGGGGGGGGGGGCGCTCGCTCGTCCCCACTCCCTTCCTGGCTGGCCGGGTAGCGTGCTTTGGATACGGGTCTGGTATGGATTGTAGGGGACCTCCTACGTCGATTTTTCGGCGTAGGGGGGGTCCCCTTACAACCCATACCAGACCTAAGGGCCTGGTATGCTCCTGGGGGGGAACCCATGCCGGTTTTGTTTTTTACAAATTGACGTGGAGTTCTCCCTCGGGAAAGCATACCAAATGCCGTCGCTGGAATGGGCCTTTACAAGGTGTGACTAACTTTACACTTTGTAAAACGAGCCCTAATTTTACACTTGCAAAATAACACTTACGGCGCAAAAAGGAAGCTAGAAAGCTTTGTGGATCGCCTTAAGTGCTAATTTGCATACTAGCAACGGCATTTCGACTCGAAATGCCCCCAGCGGCGGATGCGGTACTGCATCCTAAAATTAGGCAGTGTAATTCAATTACACATGCCGGATCTTCTGTCTAACTTTGGAAAAAGCCTTTTGAGGATCGTTTCCAAAGTTACACACAGACTGAACAGCAGTTAAGTCGGAGTATCTCTTTTGAGGATCTGGCCCTTTATGTCCAGAATTGAAACAATAGAAGAACGAACAAAGACGGCAGAACAAGAAGTAAAAGTAATAAAAGACCAAATTGACCAGACACAACGACAACAGAGACTTATCCTCTATAAAATAGAAGATCAAGAAAATAGAGGGTAAGGTCAATTCCAGAGGAAAGGGGAGAAGATCTCAGGAAAATAATGCGGAAGATATTTAATCCCCTCCTGGAAAAACCAATAGAAGACCCCATCAGGATTGAAAGGGTCCATAGAGTAGGGAACCCACAAAGAGCCAGTCTAGAGCGAACAAGAGACGTTATAATCAGGTTCCGGCTCTATGAGGACAAAGAAATAGTATGGAAGAAACTGAGGGGTCAACCCCCGATAGTCCTCGATGGGATAGAGCTACAGATATTCTCGGACCTATCGGTTGAGACCTTGGCAAGGCGACGAGCACTGAAACCTCTTCTAAAGCAGATGATAGATCTAAACATTAAATATACTTGGGGGCACCCGGCAAGTCTAATTGGTACAAAAGACGGAAGATCGGCAACACTTAGATTCCCGGAGGACCTAGAAGAATTCTGTAAAAAATTGGATATCCAGATCCCCGATTTACCAGGATGGGAATAGAGGAACTGGAGATAGGGGAGGAGAAAGAGGAATTAATTCACAAGGAGTTACTTTCCAGAAAATTTGTCTTTTCCCGGCCTTGCTCTCTGTGGGGATGTTCGACGAGATGGGGGATTTACCCATCCCCCCTCTCCCCCGCTCTAGGACTAGAGCGGAGGGGAGGCAATCCCAGGACCCCACCTAGAGGAAACTGGACCAGATATGGAAGATGGTTCAGAGGCCAATAATTGGCCGAAAGGGGAGGGAGGGGGGAGGGGGGGGAGGGGGGAGGAGGTGGGAGGGGAGGGGAGGGGAGGGGGGAGGGTGCGAGTGGGAGGGGAAGGGAGGGAGGGAGGGAAGGGGGAGGAGGGGATCTATCTCACCAAAATAATCAGAAAAAAGGGAAAGACCAAAGATGCCACAAATCAAATGTATATCTTATAATGTGAAAGGTCTCAATAGCCCAACTAAGAGACATAAGGTGCTCAAGGAATTGAAGAGATATAAAGCAGACATCTCCTTCTTACAGGAAACTCACATCACCCTAGGATCGAATATTAGATTATACGCCCCAGACTTTCCCACTTGGTACTATGGGGATACGATCTCCAAAAGAGCTAGAGGGATAGCAATTGGAATCTCAAAAAGGGTACGGTTTGAATTAACCGATAGACTGATAGATCCAGAGGAGAGATTCCTTTTTTTGAGAGGAAAATTGGAAGGACTAGAATGTACTCTAGTAAATGTCTATGCCCCAAATGTTTTACCGATAAAATTTCTTTTGGGAATACTAGGGAAACTAACAGACTTTAGGAGAGGAAGAGTAATCATGGGAGGGGACTTTAACTTATGCTTAAATCCAAAAATAGATAAGACAACCCAAACATTGAGTGTTCGGGGTGTACAGTTAAGAAAGCTCAGGGACGCCCTATTTAGGAGCCAATTGATCGATGCTTGGAGAGTCTTTAACCCTGACCAACGTGATTACACATTTTACTCCCCGGTTCATGGGACTTACTCAAGGATCGACCATATATTGGTTGATCACAGGACCTTAGATATTGTGGTGGAGACAAAAATAGAAACCATGACGATTTCCGATCATGCACCAGTAAGTGTCATAATAGACATCTCAGGAAATCAGAGGCCTGAACAAAACTGGAGATTAGACGAACATTTGTTGATAGATGAGACCAGTTTAACAAGGGTTAAAAAAGAGCTTGAAGAGTATTTTATGTTAAACCAGATGGAGGAAGTTTCGGCGACAACACTATGGGATGCCCATAAGGCAGTGATAAGAGGAACCTTGATTTCGGAAGAAGCAAGGAAAAAATAGGAAAAAATAAGAATTAATAGAAGAGATCTTCCTCTTAGAACAGGAACATAAAAAAACAGGGAAACAATGTGATCTGTACCTGAAACTGATCAATAAACGAAACGAATTGAAACATATTATGGACCAAGAAACCCGAAAGGAATTTAACTCAATTGCCAGGGAAAGATATATGTGGGGGAATAAAACCAATAAACATTTAGCAAGAATGGTGCAGAAAAAGAAATCAAAAAACTATATAGAAAAAATCAAGAACGAAAAAGGAGAGATGATGCATACAACAAAAGATATTGCGGAGACCTTCAGGCAATATTATGAGAGACTCTACTCGGTAGAACAAAAGAATGGGCAGGAGGGAGAAAAAATAAATAAAACGGTAAATTTTTTGAGGGAAGCAGGACTGCCAAAAATAAGTAGAAGCGAGGCATCAGTCATGGACAGACCAATATCGGAAAAAGAGATTAATATCGCATTAGCCGGTACAGCATCAGATAAAAGTCCGGGGCCCGACGGTTTCACCATTTTGTATTACAAAAAGTGTAGGGAGATCCTTCTACCAAAATTATGCCAATATTTTAACGGATTGGGCAAAGACTTTAAACTGAGCCGGGAGGCCTCAGAGGCCATTATAACAGTTATTCCCAAGGAGGGTGAGGACAAAGGAGATTGCTCAGGATATCGACCAATATCTCTGCTAAACACAGACGTAAAACTGTTTGCAAAGGTCTTGGCCGAGAGAGTAAAACAAGAAATGGCAAAGATGGTACATCCAGACCAGACAGGGTTCATCCAGGGAAGAGAGGGGAGAGACAATGGAGTTAGAACATTATTGATAATGCAAAAAATGAAAATGACCAGGACCCCCAGTCTACTCTTGTCGATAGATGCGGAAAAGGCATTTGACAGAGTAGACTGGGGGTTCATGTTAAGCACCCTGGTGGAAATGGGGTTTGGACAAAGGATGAGGGAGTGGATAACAACTCTCTATCAGGAACCGAGGGCAAAAATAAAAATAAATGGTAGCCTATCCCAAGAACTGATAATGAAAAACGGAACAAGGCAGGGATGTCCCTTGTCCCCACTCCTGTTTGTGCTCTCTTTGGAGCCTCTATTGGCCGGGATACGCAAGTGTTCCGACATAAGAGGAGTCAAAATAGGAGAGGACGAACACAAACTCTCTGCATCTACTAGAACTATGCACACGATATGGAGAAATATCAAACTTTAAAATCAACGTGGCCAAAACCGAGATCTTAAGTATCAATGTTAACGGACGAGAGGAAAGAGAGTTAAAACTGAAATACCGCTTCTCCTGGGTAAAAGCACTCAAGTACCTTGGTATTTTCCTAGTAAAATCAATTAAAAAAATGTATGTTAAAAACTTTATTCCCCTGATAAATGAAATTAGGGAAGAAATGGGGAGGATAAAAAACAGACCAATATGCTGGATAGGACGAATACATTTTTGTAAAATGGTAATCTTACCAAAGATTACCTATAAGTTCCAGATGATACCCATAAGTTTGCCTGGAATACTCTTCACAGCTCTTAAAAAACAGATTATGAACTTCATATGGAGAAACAAGAAACACAGAATAGCCTTCCAGACCCTAAGACAACCCAAAATTAACCAGTTGGTAACCGCCCTATAGCCAAAATACGGCTACAGAGCGGTTCCTGTACTCTAGGAGGGCGTCAATGTACGTCCTCCCAGAGACTGCGTTGTGCGCGCCCGAGCGGGCGCGCACACGCGATCGCCGGTGCTCGCCGGGTCTACGGGACCCGCAGCAACAGCACTCGCGGTAAGGAGCCAATGGAAGCGGCTCCTTACCACGTGATCGCGCCGTCCAATGACGGCGCGATCACTTGTAAACAAACCGGCGTCATGTAATGACGCCGGTTCCTCCCTCTCCTCTCTGTACCGTTCGGTACAGTGTGAGAGGAGAGGGAGGGGGGGGGATCGGGCGGCAGCAGCAGCCGCCGCACTGTGGGCTGGATCTGTGACAATTGCAGTCACAGATCCAGCCATCCCTGCGCAATACTCTGCAAAATAAAAATAATGATGAGTGCAATACTCTGCAATACCCCACCCCATACTCTGCAATACCCCACCCCATACTCTGCAATACCCCACCCCATACTCTGCAATACCCCACCCTGGGGGGGTGGGTATTGCAGAGTATGGGGTGGGGTATTGCAGAGTATGGGGTGGGGTATTGCAGAGTATGGGGTGGGGTATTGCAGAGTATTGCACTCATCATTTTTTTTATTTTACTCTGCAATACCCACCCCCCCATACTCTGCAATACCCACCCACCCATACTCTGCAATACCCACCCCCCCATACTCTGCAATACCCACCCATACTCTGCAATACCCCCCCCCCATACTCTGCAATACCCCCCCCCCCCCATACTCTGCAATACCCCCCCCATACTCTGCAATACCCCCCCCCATACTCTGCAATACCCCCCCATACTCTGCAATACCCCCCCATACTCTGCAATACCCCCCCATACTCTGCAATACCCCCCCATACTCTGCAATACCCCCCCAATACTCCGCAATACCCTCAATACTCCAATACCTTGCAATACGTCGCCTATGGGGATTTTTAAGTAGCAACGTTTGGCGCAATTTCACGAGCGTGTGCAATTTTGAAGGGTGACATGTTGGGTATCTATTTACTCGGCGTAACTTCATCTTTCATATTATGCAAAAACATTGGGCTAACTTTACTGTTTTTTTTTTTTTTTAAGCACAAAACTGTTTTTTTTTTAAAAACACGCGTTCAAAAAATTGCTGCGAAAATACCGTGCAAGATAAAAAGTTGCAACAACCGCCATTGTATTCTCTAGGGTCTTTGAAAAAAAAGCATATATAATGTTTTGGGTTTCTATGTAATTTTTTTAGCAAATAAATGATGATTTTTACATGTAGGAGAGAAATGTCAGAATTGGCCTGGGTTCTCCAGAACGCCTGATGGTGCTCCCTGCATGTTGGGCCTCTCTATGTGGCCACGCTGTGTAAAAGTCGCACACATGTGGTATCGCTATACTCGGGAGGAATAGCAGAATGTGTTTTGGGGTGTAATTTGTAGTATGCATATGCTGTGTGTGAGAAATAACCTGCTAATATGACAGAAACTAGATTTTTTTTTTTTTTTTTACAGAATTTTCAGTCTTTTTTCTTTTATAGCGCAAAAAATAAAAACCGCAGAGGTGATCAAATACCACCAAAAGAAAGCTCTATTTGTGGGAAAAAAAGGACAAAAATTTCAGATGGGTACAATGTTGTATGACTGAGTAATTGTCATTCAAATTGTGAGAGCACCGAAAGCTGAAAATTGGTCTGGTGATTAAGGGGGTTTTCGTGCCCAGTGGTCAAGTGGTTAAGGGGGGACTAGCAGTACCAGACATTAAAACATATTACGAGGCGGTGGTACTGTCTAGGGTGGTGGAGTGGGCTAGGGCCAGCAAGGAGAAGAGGTGGGTGAACATTGAAAATGAAATGTCAAAGGCATGCCTGGACAAGATTATATGGAACCCACCCCAATATAGGACACTTGATAAGAATACACATGAGATAACTAAAAATGCACTAACAATTTGGGACACTATGTATAAAAAAATAGAAAAGGAATTTAATTCACCACTATTGGCACTAAAAAACAATGATTATTTTGCACCGGGCAAATCACAGATTGGAGGAAATTGGATAAAAAAAGACACGACCCAATTAAGGGACGTAATAAAAGACGGGCACATTGCAACAGTGCAAGAATTAAGGGAAAAAAATTGTTTTTTGAAAATTGACGAGTGGAGATACCACCAGCTAGCCCACTTTATACAAAAATTGCCGCATCCACTGAGGTCAGGGGAGCAATTATCCGATTTGGAAAAACTATGTACATCGGAAAAGGTCAAGGGAACTATCTCAAAATTATATAAGATCTTGCTAAAAGTGGACGAGCGGATGATTCCTCCTTTCGTCAAAAAATGGGAGAGGGAACTTGGATCTAAAAGAGATAGGATCACAATAGAAAAAATGCTGACACTGGCCCACTCCTCGGCAGTAGATAGCCGTACAGCCGAGATGAGCTATAAATGTCTGACTGGATGGTACATGACCCCGGACAAACTATCCAAATTTGACGACGGTCAAACGGGAGAGTGTTGGAGGGGATGTGGGTCCCCTGGAACCATGGCTCATCTGTGGTGGAAATGTCCTAAAGTTGAGGAATTCTGGAAAAAAATTCTGGGGTGCATAGAAGAGATTACAAAAAGAAAAATTAAGTTGGACCCCTGGGTAGTATTGTTCCACGGGGGAGAGGAAGAAATCAAAAAATATAAGAAAACCCTTGTCCCACATCTATTAAATGCTGCTAAAAGGATAATACCGAGAAAATGGCAGGAGGAGGACTGTCCCTCAATTTGGGAATGGATAGACTCCGTGGAAGAGACCTATAGAATGGAAGAACTGAGAGAAGGGGTGGAAGGTAATAATATAGCCCAGGATAAGAAATGGGATAACTGGAGGGCCTTTAAGAGATCGTGGAGTTATGTTGAAAAACTTAGGGCTGAGACCTAAAGACAAATTAAAAACAGATTTGAAGGCATCAGGAGGTACTTGGGATTGTTTATGGTGAGATAGAGGGAGGGGGGGTGGGAGAGGGAGGGGAGGGGAGGGAGGAACTGGGATAAGGCGAAGGAACTGAAAAATCTTCTTTGCTGAGATTACTAACAAAATTAAAAAGAAAAGGAAAAAGCAAAGAAAAAAGAAAGAATAAAAAAAAAAAAAAGGAAGAAAAAAAATAAATAAAAATATGGTAAGAGAAAAGAAACTTAAGAAAAATAACCACACTAATGATGCGAAACCTGATTAGAGACGCTAAGGGCTGGCAAACGGAACATGAGCGTATAAACGCACACACTATGAGGTTGAAGTCTGAAGTGAAAAAAAAAAACAAAAAAAACTCCCACCGGCTGATAAGGCGCGTCACGACTTTCCGAAAGTAGCCGAACCGCGAGTCGGCTCTACACGGCTCCTAGTCGGTGCGCAGGCGCCGTATAGAGCTGACTCGCGGTTCGGCTACTTTCGGAAAGTCGTGACGCGCCTTATCCACCGTCAATCATATGGGCGAAGTCCCAGATGACATTGCGGCACTGCACAGGAATGCCCAGTCCCGCGGGAGCGAGTACCCGGAAGCCGGGAGGAAAATACCGATAATACAGTATGTACACCCCCAAAACCCACCGGCATACTGTACATGTTTGAGGTATACTGAATGTAATGTTAGATACTTTTTGGGTGAACCTCCGCTTTAAGCAAAGATTCCAGTATTTTATCGGCTGGATCCTTAAACACCCGGACATTGTCCACTGGACAAATGAGACTTCTATTCACAGAAGAGACTGTTGGCACACTCCATTTCTTAGTGAACTTTTCCTCCATGGGACAAAGAAGAGAAAATCTCTTAGGAGGAAAAAAATGCCTGTCTGTCTGATCCCAGTCAGCATATATAAGCTGTTCCAGCAATGGGTGCATAGGGAAAGCATGTGAACCCTGAGGAGGCCTTAGAGCAAGGGCGGATCCAGAGTCTAGTCTCGGGAGGGGCACTGCCAGAAAATAAGGTGTTGCTTACAGAACTCAATTAGGTGTCCGGTGTGTCCGCTGCAATGTTGCAGTACCGCTAAAAAATCAATGATCGCCGCCATTACTAGTAAAAAATATTTAAATATAAATGCCATAAATCTATTCCATAGTTTGTAGACGATTGTCAGGGACTGCAGACATGGTACAAGAGATGGTCAGAGACTGCAGACATGGTACAAGAGATGGTCAGAGACTGCAGACATGGTACAAGAGATGGTCAGACTGCAGACATGGTACAAGAGATGGTCAGAGACTGCAGACATGGTACAAGAGATGGTCAGAGACTGCAGACGTGGTACAAGAGATGGTCAGAGACTGCAGGCATGGTACAAGGGATGGTCAGAGACTGCAGTCATTGTACAAGGGATGGTCAGAGACTGCAGACATGGTACAAGGGATGGTCAGAGACTGCAGACGTGGTATAAGAGATGGTCAGAGACTGCAGGCATGGTACAAGAGATGGTCAGAGACTGCAGACGTGGTACAAGGGATGGTCAGAGACTGCAGACGTGGTACAAGGGATGGTCAAAGACTGCAGACGTGGTACAAGAAATGGTCAGAGACTGCAGACGTGGTACAGGAGATGGTCAGAGACTGCAGACGTGGTACAGGAGATGGTCAGAGACTGCAGACGTGGTACAAGGGATGGTCAGAGACTGCAGACGTGGTACAAGAGATGGTCAGAGACTGCAGACGTGGTACAAGAGATGGTCAGAGACTGCAGACGTGGTACAGGAGATGGTCAGAGACTGCAGACGTGGTACAAGGAGATGGTCAGAGACTGCAGACGTGGTACAAGGGATGGTCAGAGACTGCAGACGTGGTACAAGGGATGGTCAGAGACTGCAGACATGGTACAAGGGATGGTCAGAGACTGCAGACGTGGTATAAGAGATGGTCAGAGACTGCAGGCATGGTACAAGGGATGGTCAGAGACTGAACACATGGTACAAGAGATCAATGCAGCCTCATCAGTGCCCACCATTGCAGCCTCACTGTGCATATGAACGCAGCCCCACCTTTGTGTATAAATTCAGTCCCACTTTTGTATATTAATGCAGTCCCACGTTTGTATATCAATGCAGACCCACTTTTGTATATCAATGCAGACCCACTTTTGTATATCAATGCAGTCCCACTTTTGTATATAAATGCAGTCCCACTTGTGTCTATGAATGCAGCCCATTTTTTGTCTATGAATGCAGCCCCACTTTTTTCTATGAATGCAGCCCCACTTTTTTCTATGAATGCAGCCCCACTTTTGTCTATGAATGCAGCCCCACTTTTGTCTATGAATGCAGCCCCACTTTTGTCTATGAATGCAGCCCCACTTGTGTCTATGAATGCAGCCCCACTTGTGTCTATGAATGCAGCCCCACTTGTGTCTATGAATGCAGTCCCACTTTTGTCTATGAATGCAGCCACACTTTTGTCTATGAATGCAGCCACACTTTTGTCTATGAATGCAGCCCCACTTTTGTCTATGAATGCAGCCCCACTTGTGTCTATGAATGCAGTCCCACTTTTGTCTATGAATGCAGCCCCACTTGTGTCTATGAATGCAGCACCACTTGTGTCTATGAATGCAGTCCCACTTTTGTATGTGAATGCAGTCCCACTTTTGTATATGAATGCAGTCCCTCTTTTGTATATGAATGCAGTCCCACTTTTGTCTATTAATGCAGCCACACTGTGCATGGCACTCACCATGGCATTCCCTCAATCACACACAGCAGGTATCTCCTCTCCCGACATGTGTCATGGAACAAACAGGAGCTGTAGGTCTGTGTTCGGCTCTAGCAAAGTCCCACCCTAGACGGGGCTTGTGTGATAGACAAAACACTGATTCAATCAGTGTTCCATCTCCATCTACTATCACACGAGCAGGTCTAGCACAGGCAGCACAGCCGAACACAGATCCAGCTCTCACACACAGCCAGAGTTACCCGATGTCATACACGCAGGAGAGAAGGGAGTGCTGCAGTCAGCTACAGCTCAAAGCAGCCTCAGGACAGGCAGCCTACCATCCCTGGTGATGAGAGAGGGAGACAGAGTTAGAGACTCGGCAGCGGGAGCTGCAGGCACCGCAAAGCAGTTTAAAAGCCAATGTGACATGATTGCCTCGGGGGGGAGCAATTGCCATGTTGCCCCCCCCCCTGGATCCGCCGTTGCCACAAAGCAGTTTAAAAAAAAAATAGTAAAAAAAAAAAAAAAAAAAAAATTTTTTTTTTTTTTTTTTTTTTAAAGCCAATGTGACATGATTGCCTCGGGGGGGGCAATTGCCCTGTTGCCCCCCCCTGGATCCGCCGTTGCGTGGTACAGGAGATGGTCAGAGACTGCAGACGTGGTACAGGAGATGGTCAGAGACTGCAGACGTGGTACAAGGGATGGTCAGAGACTGCAGACGTGGTACAAGAGATGGTCAGAGACTGCAGACGTGGTACAAGAGATGGTCAGAGACTGCAGACGTGGTACAAGGGATGGTCAGAGACTGCAGACGTGGTACAAGAGATGGTCAGAGACTGCAGACGTGGTACAAGAGATGGTCAGAGACTGCAGACGTGGTACAGGAGATGGTCAGAGACTGCAGACGTGGTACAAGGAGATGGTCAGAGACTGCAGACGTGGTACAAAGGATGGTCAGAGACTGCAGACGTGGTACAAGGGATGGTCAGAGACTGCAGACATGGTACAAGGGATGGTCAGAGACTGCAGACGTGGTATAAGAGATGGTCGGAGACTGCAGGCATGGTACAAGGGATGGTCAGAGACTGAACACATGGTACAAGAGATCAATGCAGCCTCATCAGTGCCCACCATTGCAGCCTCACTGTGCATATGAACGCAGCCCCACCTTTGTGTATAAATTCAGTCCCACTTTTGTATATTAATGCAGTCCCACTTTTGTATATCAATGCAGACCCACTTTTGTATATCAATGCAGACCCACTTTTGTATATCAATGCAGTCCCACTTTTGTATATCAATGCAGTCCCACTTGTGTCTATGAATGCAGCCCATTTTTTGTCTATGAATGCAGCCCCACTTTTTTCTATGAATGCAGCCCCACTTTTTTCTATGAATGCAGCCCCACTTTTGTCTATGAATGCAGCCCCACTTTTGTCTATGAATGCAGCCCCACTTTTGTCTATGAATGCAGCCCCACTTGTGTCTATGAATGCAGCCCCACTTGTGTCTATGAATGCAGCCCCACTTGTGTCTATGAATGCAGTCCCACTTTTGTCTATGAATGCAGCCACACTTTTGTCTATGAATGCAGCCACACTTTTGTCTATGAATGCAGCCCCACTTTTGTCTATGAATGCAGCCCCACTTGTGTCTATGAATGCAGTCCCACTTTTGTCTATGAATGCAGCCCCACTTGTGTCTATGAATGCAGCACCACTTGTGTCTATGAATGCAGTCCCACTTTTGTATATGAATGCAGTCCCACTTTTGTATATGAATGCAGTCCCTCTTTTGTATATGAATGCAGTCCCACTTTTGTCTATTAATGCAGCCACACTGTGCATGGCACTCACCATGGCATTCCCTCAATCACACACAGCAGGTATCTCCTCTCCCGACATGTGTCATGGAACAAACAGGAGCTGTAGGTCTGTGTTCGGCTCTAGCAAAGTCCCACCCTAGACGGGGCTTGTGTGATAGACAAAACACTGATTCAATCAGTGTTCCATCTCCATCTACTATCACACGAGCAGGTCTAGCACAGGCAGCACAGCCGAACACAGATCCAGCTCTCACACACAGCCAGAGTTACCCGATGTCATACACGCAGGAGAGAAGGGAGTGCTGCAGTCAGCTACAGCTCAAAGCAGCCTCAGGACAGGCAGCCTACCATCCCTGGTGATGAGAGAGGGAGAGAGAGTTAGAGACTCGGCAGCGGGAGCTGCAGGCACCGCAAAGCAGTTTAAAAGCCAATGTGACATGATTGCCTCGGGGGGGAGCAATTGCCATGTTGCCCCCCCCCGGATCCGCCGTTGGTTTGCGTAAGTCGTCCGTGAATAGGGCTGGACGTCATTTACGTTCACGTCAAAACCAATGACGTCCTTGCGGCGTACTTTGGAGCAATGCACACTGGGAAACTCCACGGACGGCGCATGCGCTGTTCGTGAAAAACATCAATCACGTTGGGTCAGGGTTAATTTACATAACACACGCCCACCTCTTCACAATTTGAATTAGGCGGGCTTACGCCGGCCTATTTACGCTACGCCGTTGCAACTTTCTTTTGAGAATACGGCACTTGCCTGTAAAAGTTGCGGAGGCGTAACGTAAATAGGATACGTTACGCCCGCACAAACATACGCAATTCTACGTGAATCTACCCCTATAACTTTTGCGCAAATCAATCAATATACGCTTATTGGGATTTTTTTACCAAAAGTATGTAGCAGAATACATACTGGCCTAAACTGATGAAGAAATTTGTTTATTTTAAGTTTTTTTATTGGATGTGTTTTATAGCATAAAGTAAAAAATATTGTTTTTTTTTTTACAATTGACAGTCTTTTTCAATTTATAGCGCAAAAAATCAAAACCGCAGAGGTGATCAAATACCACCAAAAGAAAGCTCTATTTGCGGTAAACAAAAGGACACCAATTTTATTTGTGTACAGTGTCGCACGACCAAAAATTTCCCAGTTAAAGGGTTTGTAAAGGAAAAATTTTTTTTTTTATCTTAATAGCTTCCTTTACCTTAATGCAGTGCTGTTTTCATGTCCTCGTTGTTCGTTTTTGCTCTCAAGCTGCTGTAATTCTTCTCTGATCTCCACACTTCCTGGTTGTCTGTTTCCTGATAACCACAGTACTGGTAGCTTTCTCTCTGTGGTCACTAACTTCAAGGAGGTGTGATTACTGTGTGTCTAAAACCCCAGTTTCGTTTTCCAAACCATCACTGTCCTGTATGGCTGTATGGCTCTGTATGCTCTGTATGCTCTGTACAGCAGAGAGGCAGGAAACAACATGCAAAAACGAAACTAGAAACTACAGGTACATTATATGATTGATTTGTATCTATTTTTAATCGTTTTTAAAAGGAATCAGTTAACTATAATGTCTCTATACCCTGTAAACAGTCATTTCAGCATAAGTTTTTTTAAAATTTACAACTCCTTTAAAATAACGCACTGCCATATCACAAAAAATGGACTGTTCATGAAGGGGGTAACCTTCGGGGGCTGAAGTGGTTAAACTTGATTCATTATTTTTAAAAAAGTGATTTTTTTCAGCCCACACAAATCTGTAAAATATACAATGTGGCCCTTTTACTGAAAAGTTTGGAGACCCGTTGTCTGGGCAAAATAGGGATCATGTGCTGTCAAATTTTTATTTATGGTGGTTAATGCCAAGTAAGGCCAGGAGGCATTTACAGTATCACACAAAAGTGAGTACACCCCTCACATTTTTGTAAATATTTTATTATATCTTTTCATGTGACAACACTGAAGAAATGACACTTTTCTACAATGTAAAGTAGTGAGTGTACAGCTTGTATAACAGTGTAAATTTGCTGTCCCCTCAAAATAACTCAACACACAGCCATTAATGTCTAAACTTCTGGCAACAAAAGTGAGTACACCCCTAAGTGAAAGAACCCTCTGAAGATCTGAGAAAAATAATTGTTGCTCTACATAAAGATGAAATAGAATAAAGTGATCTTGCGCTATATTGCGTAATCACAAAAAACACTAGAATACCCCCTACAGGAGAGTGCAAATGTCCAAAATTTAAATAGGTGCAAAAGAATAGTGCACAAATTAAACTCAATCAAATGTATAAGAGATAGGCTAATGTCCCACAACTTCCATAAATAATGTAGAGATTCTTCCGATAGGTATCAAAGTAAGTGGATGAATTATAATCCTATGTAGCGTCCTTGCAGGTGGACTATTATTTAAACGTACTACACCATTGGAAGCCTCCTTTTCTCTCCTTCCCAACCTTTTATCCCATATGTTGGAGTATATCAGGGTACTTTTGTGGAAGGAACAGCGATTTGCACGACTAGTAAAAGTTAGCAACCGTAGCCACACTAGAACTGGAGAGATCTGAAGAGGTTGCTGGGGGACCATTCTGCTTAAGGTAGAATTATCCAATCAATGCGAGATATTACATCTATTTAGGTTAGAGTTCTGAAAGACTATTTATTGGATACCAAGCACGCTACATAGGATTATAATTCATCCACTTACTTTGATACTTTCAATTTTGGACATTTGCACACAAAGGTGATGGACTGGCCAAGCATGTCTACAGACCTAAACCCTATTGAGCATCTCTGGGGCATCCTCAAATAGAAGGTGGAGGAGCGCAAGGTCTCTAACATCCACCAGCTCTGTGATGTTCTCATGGAGGAATGGAAGAGGACTCCAGTGGCAACCTGTGAAGCTCTGGTGAACTCCATGCCCAAGAGGGTTAAAGCAGTGCTGGAAAATAATGGTGGCCACACAAAATATTGACACTTTGGGCCCAATTTGGACATTTTCACTTAGTGGTATACTCACTTTTGTTGCCAGCGGTTTAGACAATAATGACTGTGTGTTGCGTTAATTTGTTTTACAAACTGTACACTCACTACTTTACATTGTAGCAAAGTGTAATTTCTTCAGTATTGTCACATGAAAAGGTATAATAAAATATTTACAAAAATGTGAGGATGTACTCATTATTGTGAGATACTGTATGTCTCAAATACCATCCTCTAGGAGGGAGACAAGACAAGATTCTCCTCTTATCTTGCAGTTATCACCATCTGCCATGGAATGGATTTAGATTTTTTCAGTTTCCTTTCATTGTTGTTGCTGGTAATGCCAGTGAGGTGCAGACCTTGATGGCCAAAAGTGGGTAGGGCATATAAGTATTGCCTTGGGCAGTCGAAAGTAGAGCTGGCTCAGTTGTAAAACCAATTTCATATATTTGAATGTGGCTTAGGATTTCCACCTATACGAGTTTGACCCGGACAGTCTGGGTTTGGAAACTTGTGTCCAGGTTTCTGTTTTTCCTGTAACCCAGATACAAAATATTGTACCAGTCCGGTCAGTTAAATCTGTCCCAGTACAGTGAGGGAACTCAGTGGGGTATCCTCAGAAATTCCTGTTAGCTGCACCTTGCTCTTACTGTTTTATGTGCTCTCTGCTCTTCGTTTTATGCGCCATCCATGGACATATCCCAGTGTGCATTGCTCCAAAGTACGCCGCAAGGACGTATTGGTTTCGACGTGGATGTAAATTATGTCCAGCCCCATTCACGGACGACTTACGCAAACAACGTAAAAATTTTAAAATTCGACGCGGGAACGACGTCCATACTTAACATTGGTACGCCACATGTACGCCTCATATAGCAGGGGTAACTTTACGCCGTGAAAAGCCTAATGTAAACGGCGTATCTGTACTGCGTCGGCCGGGCGTACGTTCGTGAATTTGCGTATCTAGCTGATTTACATATTTCTATGCGTAAATCAGCGTACACGTCCCTAGCGGCCAGCGTAAATATGCAGTTAAGATCCGACGGCGTAAGAGACTTACGCCGGTCGGATCTAATACTAATCTATGCGTAACTGATTCTAAGAATCAGGCGCATAGATACGACGGCTCAGACTCAGAAATACGACGGCGTATCTGGAGATACGCCGTCGTATCTCCTTTGAGAATCTGAGCCTTTAGGTTTGGTTTGAAGAATAGGTGGCAAACCAAATGTGGCTTAAGAGAAGACAAATGTAGACATCTTTTATGTACAATATATTTCACAGCATAAAAACATTATTTTCATAACAAGGCTTATTAACCGCTGTAATTTCACTTCTTTCAGAAATTGTGTTGCCATTCTCTGAATATTTCATTCAACGTCTACCAACAGAATACGGACATGACATCATTAAAACTTTACCAGCCTGGCACTTTGCTGCCCCACTCTCACCCAAGTCTATCAAACTCCATTCATTCCCTGAATTTATTAGCATCATGCTTGGCACAAAACTCGAGTTACATAACCACGCATCGCTGCTGGCTAATGTGCCAGTTAGATTACACATGATGAACCTGACATGGTGGCAATACACCCTGCACACCCTGCAATACATTCTGGCAGGAGGAGCAAAAGTGTCAGTTGAGCTGATCTCAATGAGGATCTGAAAGGGACTGGGTTACTGAGTGCCTCTTATGTTACTGCTTCGGGCAGAGATCCTCTTACTCTGTGCACAGCTCTAAGAAAACGAATACACCTTGAATGGATAAAGCTTTATTAGGCTTCAGTCTGAATTTATTGTTATTGTGCAGATATTCAATAGGGAACTAAGATGTTACTTCTGTAGCATAATTAATTATTAATGGGATTGTTCACACAACACTCAGTCAATTAGACTGCTTATCATGATGCATTTCATGTTTCTACTTTTCAGCACTACATCTTCAAAATAAACCCTATGAAAATAGAAGGTAATATAGTTAGATGGAGGATTTGCTATCTCGTCCATGACTAATTTACCTGTGTTTAAAGCTGAAGGTTAGGTATGGCAATTCTTATAGTTTGGACCATCGTAACTACAGTATGTTTACATTGCCATGCCTAAATATTACCTTTAATTACTTTTGCTTATCAGTCACTACCAAACCTACTTCTGTATGTCTTGAACAACATTTGCCCTCACAAGCCAGTTCAGCAAATGGTTCATAAAGACGTAGGGCCAGATTCACAGAGAGATACGATGGTGTATCTCCTGATACGCCGTCGTATCTCTGACTTAGGCCCGTCGTATCTATGCGACTGATTCATAGAATCAGTTACGCATAGATATGCCTAAGATCCGACAGGTGTAACTGTGTTACACCGTCGGATCTTAACTGCAATTTAAAAATGGCCGCGGGGGGCATTCTCGCTGATTTACGCTGAGAAATATGTAAATCAGCGAGATACGCCAATTCATGAACCTTCGCGGGCCCGACGTAGTTTGTTACAACGTTTACGTAGCGGTTTTCCCGGCGTATACTTACCCCTGCTTCTATGAGGCGCAGCCAATGTTAAGTATAGCCGTCGTTCCCGCGTCAATTTTACGTCGTTTGCGTACGCCGATTCTCAAACCCGCTCGTCGCAAGTTACGCTCACGCCGAAACCACGGATGTCCTAGCGACGTCAGTGGGAGCAATGCACACCGGGAAAAATCACGGACAGCGGGGACGCGCCTTATTTAAATAGTATACTCCCCCTAGCCTTGGAATTTGAATTCCGCCGGGGGATTTACGATCCGCCGCCGCAAGTTTGGAGGTAAGTGTTTTGTGAATTACCCACTTGCCTCTCAAACTTGCGGCAGCGGATCTTAAATCACATAGATCACGCGGATCTAAAGATCCACTGATCTATGTGAATCTAGCCTGTAATATCTAACCACAGTCAATGTTTTTTTCTTTCCAATCCCCACATAAAATGGGGAAGAGTTAAAATTCCTGTTAGGGTTTTACTTTTGTCTGTGACCCCTGTAAGATTGGGGTGATCAGACTCCAGCGGTAGGTGCGTTTTTAGTGAGTACGCCAGTCCAGAACTTAAATTTTTAAGGGCCTGGTAGACCACTTTTATTTAAAAGCACAAAAAGTTCACAAATACATCAGTAGCCCGACCAGGGGGGTTCCACCATTACTGTATCTTGCATACTCAACACTTTAGCCTCCTGGCTTTCATTCTTGCCATCCGGCTGTTGTATATCGGGCGCACTGGTTTGGCACATCAGAGATCTGGTGGACAGATTACTGGGAGGGGCTGGGAAAGACCCACCTGTCATGGTGCACTTTGGCACCAATGACAAAGTCAGAGGCAGATGGAGTGTCCTAAAGAACGATTTTAGGGACTTAGGAGCTAAATTGAGGAAAAGAACCACCAAGGTAGTATTTTCAGGAATACTACCGGTACATCGAGCCACACCAGAAAGGCAGAGGGAGATTAGGAAAGCAAACAAGTGGCTGAGGAGCTGGTGTAGTAAGTATAGTAGCAAGTTCTAGTTGCAATCACGGAACACCCAATAAGAGGATAGTATGCGACCGGTCTAAACTATGTGGCATGTTCACCAATGCCAGGAGCCTGGCGGACAAGATAGGTGAACTAGAGATACTGTTGTACAAAGAGGATTTGGATTTTGTGGGAATTTCATAGACCTGGTTCAACGGCTCTCATGATTGGATGGTAACCATTCAAGGGTATATCCTTTATTGCAGGGATTGAGAGGGTAAAAAAGGGGGAGGGGTATGCCTATATGTCAAGATTAATGTACAAGTGAATGTGAGAGATGACATCACTAAGGGAGCTAGGGAGGAGGTGGAATCCTTATGGGTAGAGCTTCAAAGGGATGAAGCTAAGGGGAAAATAATACTGGGAGTGTGCTATAGGCTATCTCCTATCACAAGTTGGATTTGCAGCAAGGATGGAAAGTGTTATCATAATGGGGAATTTTAATTATCTAGACAGAGGGAACCATGCATTTGTCTAAGGCTCATCAGTTTCTAAATGTCTTGCAGGACAGTTTCATAGTTCAGACGCACCAACTAGAAATAAAGCGTTACTGGATCAACTGATAACCTACAATATAGACTTGATCACAGTTGTGAAAATAAGGGGAAATTTAGGAAACAGCGATCCCAGGTCAATTGGCTACAGTATAAATCACACATATAAGAAACATAAGGGGAATACAAAGACACTGAATTTCAAAAGAGCTAACTTCCCTAAACTACGAACCTTGCTAGAAGGCATGAATTGGGATAAAATCTTATGAACACGGAGGAGAGATGGGTTTGCTTTAAGAGCATATTAAATAAGGGCATTAGCCAATGCATCCCATTGGGTAATAAATTTAAAAGAGCAAACAAAAGTCCTGTATGGCTTAACTCCAATGTAAAAATGCATATAAAAGCAAAGGAGAAGGCCTTCAAAACATGCAAGGTTGAGGGATCATCATTGGCTTTTAGACTTTATAGAGAATACAACAAGAAATGTAGGGGGGCAATTAGGGCAGCTAAGATAGGACACGAAAGACACATAGCGGAGGAGAGCAAAAAAATTCCAATAAATTCTTTAAGTATGTAAAGAGTGAGGAAGGACATCTGGTTACAAAGGATGGGGAGATGGCGAAGGTATTAAATGTATTCTTCTCCTCAGTCTTCACAGGGGAATCGGGGGGCTTCAGTAACCCAACACTGCAGTGTTTATGATACATCACAGGAAGCACCTTCATGGTTAACAGAGGACAGGTTTAAAATTAGACTTGGGGAACAGCATTAATAAATGAATTTAATGGCTAAATCAATTAATGGTTTGCATTCAAGGGTACTTAGAGAACTCAGTAAAGTAATTGCTAGACCATTATCCCTAATTGACTGACTGGAAGGGTATCAGCTGATTGGAGAAAAGCCAATGTTGCACCAATATTTAAAAAAGGCCAAAAATACATCCCTGTGAATTACAGACCAGTTAGCCTAACATCAATAGTATGCAAGCTCTTGGAGGGGATGATAAGGGACTATATACAAAATTTTAGTAATGAGAACGGTATCATTAGCAATAATCAGCATGGATTCATGAAGAATCGTTCTTTCCAAACCAATCTATTAACCTTCTATGAGGAGGTGAATTGCCATCTAGATAAAGAGACATCTACTTCCGAACCGCGCGATTTTCTCTCACTTAACTTGACACCGTTGTTAAATAGAATTTGAGATAAAGTTAAAATCTGGTCCCGTCTTAAGATGTCCCTGCTGGGCAGGGTTAATCCTATTAAAATTATTTTCATGCCCCAGCTCTTATTCCTCCTACACAATTCCCCTATGGTCATCCCTCTAAAAATGTTCAGGATTAATAATTCCCTTTTTAGGACCTTCATTTGGCAGGCCAAGTCCCCTAGGGTGAAACTGGAGCAGTTTCAAAAGCCTAAGGCCGGGTACTCACGACCAAACATGTATGGTGAAAGCGGTCCGTCGGACCGTTTTCACCATACATGTCTGCCAGAGGGCTTCTGTACGATGGTTGTACACACCATCGTACAGAAGTCCGCGCGTAAACAATACGCGGGGCGTGTCCGCGGTGTCGCCGCGTCGATGACGCGGTGTCGCCGCGACAATGACGCAGCGACGTGGGCGGCCCGCCTTTAAAATGCTTCCACGCATGCGTCGAAGTCATTCGACGCATGCGAGGGACGGCGGGCGCCTGGACATGTACGGTAGGTCTGTACTGACGACCGTACATGTCCGAGCGGGCAGGATTCCAGCGGACTGTTTTAAAACAAGTCCAGGAATATTTGTCCGCTGGGAAAAGGCCCGGCGGGCAAATGTTTGCTGGAATTCGGCCCGCTCGCGCCCACACACGACCAAACATGTCTGCTGAAACTGGCCTGCGGACCAGTTTCAGCAGACATGTTTGGTCGTGAGTACGGGGCCTAAGACAGCGGGAGGCCTTGCTCTCCCTAATCCCTGGGTCTACTATTTGGCGGCACAGGTGCAGCACATTGCCAGGGTTATGCCGGAGGGGCAGGTTCTTGAGGGGGGTGGTGGGCAGTCGGATCCCATTAGGGAGCTGATGTGCTACGCCACTGGCCTCAACAGCGTACCTACTGGTATGGAGGCCTTGGCGTATGCATTATGCAACAAAAGGTTTCCCACATATGCGCTGCTGCAAAAAATTTGGAACAAACTTAGACAGTTGCAGAAGATGGAGGGGTTTACAGGTTACAGCCTGATATGGGACAATGGGTACTATGAGGAATTGCTCTCACTGGATTGCGGAGCGCGGTGGAGGAGGCATGGTGTCACACATATGAGACATATTTTTGAGGAGGGTAAATTGATCCCCTTCCCAGAACTGAGGGAGCGGTTTCACCTCCCGCAGTCCATGCTCTTCTATTACATGCAGTTGCGACATGCAGTGATGGCACAGGCAGGGGGGGCCCCATGGGTTCTTTCGCAAACACCAATATTCAAATTTATGGCCGAGGTGTCCCAGTTTAAGGGCTTCATTTCTAGCGCCTACTCCATGATTCTAAATGTATACTTGGAGGGTTTTCCTCTTGCAGTATCTACTAGGTGGGAGGGGGAGGTTGGAACATTCGAGGATGAACAATGGGAGGAGGCACTTCAGGCAGTGCGGTTGTGCTCCTTGAATGTGGCCCAACGGTTATCTCAACTGTACATTGTTCTCAGAGTGCATTATACGTCCGACAGGCTGTTTAGAATGGGTGTGAGATCAGACTCCAACTGCCCTAGATGTGCAAGGGATCATGGGGATCTAATTCATTTGTTGTGGCGGTGCCCCAAGCTTCATTTATTCTGGTCCGGGGTCGTGGCTCTTATTAACAGTGTTTATCTGACTTCCATACCTATTGACCCGAAACCATGCCTTCTTGGGATTATGGACGATATCCCTATGGACGATAATAGCAGGCAGGCCATATCAAGAGCTCTATTTCAGGCCTGTAGACTAATCCTTCGGCATTGGAAGGCGGTTGATCCCCCAACGTTGAAGGAATGGATTACCCAAATGGGTGACACCATAAGAATGGAGAAGTATGTCTATCAACATAGGGGTTGCTCGAGAAAATTTGAGCGACTGTGGGCCCCATGGTTGGATTCCCCTGGCCTGTCCCTGGTCGATTTGGTCATGGATAGGTTGCTTAGATAGTTGAGGGGTGACCAGCTGTGATACAGAGAGGGCGGAGAGTACGACTCATGGCTTATACATGGTTCAAGTGCTGGGGGGATCTTTTACGGGACTTGTGTCTTTAAATGGTAGTGTCAGACATGTGTAATGTGTTATGGCAGAGGCTGTTGTGCTTATTGTTGGATTGTATTTTTTGAGCTGTCACCTAAGTTGTTGGAATGTTTTGGTGTTCTAGTTGTGAGCTGTGAACTTGCTGTGAATTTCTTTTCTGTTCATTTCAATAAATATCTTTGATTTAAAAAAAAAGAGATAAAGAGACATCACCAAAAAGACTTTCAGCAGTAATTGTAGCGAAAGGTGGTTCTGCAAAGTATTGACTCAGAGGGGCTCAATACAAATACATGCCACACTTTTCAGATATTTCTTTGTTAAAAAAAAATTGAAAACGATTTATAATTTTCCTTGCACTTCACAATTTTGTGCCACTTTGTGTTGGTCCATCAAAAAAAAAATCCATATAAAATACATTTATGTTTTTGGTTGTAACATAACAAAATTTGGAAAATTTCAAGGGGTATGAATAATTTTTCAAGGCACTGTAAATGCCAAGTGTGCAAGGGACCTTCATGTGTGATCAGTTAGTAGTTTGCTTTTATTTGCCTTACAAGTCAATGTGAATGCATTGTAAAGACATGTCAGATAAATCACAAGCTGATGTCAAAGTCCCAGTACCCTAATGCCACGTACAGACGGTCGTTTTTTGTGATGAAAAAAAACGTAGTTTTTTATCATAAAAAAAACAACGTTTTTCAAACTTCATTTTCAAAAACGACGTAGCATACACACCATCGTTTTTCCAACTTGCTCTAGCAAAGCGCGGTTACGTTCAGCACGTACGGCGGCACTCTGTTCCATTCAAGCTTGTTTCATAACTTGCTTCTGAGCATGCGCGGGTTTAAGAACGTCGTTTTAGCTACACACAGTGGGCCAGATTCATGAAGCACTTACACCGTTTTTTTGGTAGATGCACGGCGTAAGTGCAGATTTGCGCCGGCGGATCGCTGCGCCGTACCCAGAGAACCAGATTACACCTCCAAATAGACTTCATCGCCTCGGTGTAACCTTTCCTTTGCGGCGTTGGCGCAGATTTACGCTGGTCAGATCTGGCGCGGCCATGGTTTTTGTGTTTTAAATATGCAAATGAGGTTTTTGGGCCGATTCATCAACTTAAGCTTGACCGGCGCAGGCTACTCCCGTTGAGCGGAGCTGAAATTTCCGGTGCAAAGTTACACCTCATAAAAGCAGGGGTAACTTTGCACCAAACTTGCAGAGGTCAGCTGGAGAGCAGCTAAAGCAGCAGCGTTACAAACGAACTGAGCAACAACACTTGCTGGACAACACATAGAGGCGGTCCCCATGTTGGGAGAGGCCCTCAATAATTACAGCCCTCTCCTCTGGGCTGAAATTGGTCATCCGCCCACCTGAGGATTCCTCATCAGCCATAACTGCCCCACCACAATGCAAACAACCTAGCTTGGAAAAAAAAAAGCTTCAGTACATTTGCACCTGCAGGGCAGAAGTCTGGGCTGATTCATGGACTGGGCTTTGGTAGTGGGTCGGCGTAGCTCAGGGATCACGCCGGAGCGCAGTTCTGAGCATGTGCAGATTGGGGCATTTACCCCTGGATGTCACTGAGCATGTGCGGTCTAAGATGCGCCCCGGCGTGACCCCTGCGCCACGGTCGGCACTTCATTAGCATAGGGTGACTCCCATTTGGCCTTACCCCGCCTTACGCCGTCTAAAATCCCCCCCGCTGGGGCATCGTAGACAAAAAAAGTTTCTTGAATCACCTAACTGCCTCTCCGCGCTGGACCGGTGTAGTCTAAAAATGATGCGCCACGCCGGTGCAAATCTGCACCATTGTTCATGAATCTGGCTCAGTGATTTTTTATCACACAAAAAATTACGTTTTGAAAAACGACATAAAAAATTGAAGCATGTTCTAAAAAAAAATTGTCGTTTTTCTGAAGACATAAAACAACGTTTTCCCCACACACGGTCATTTTAAATGACGTTTTTTAAAATGTCGTTTTTTTTTCATCACAAAAAACGACCGTTTGTACGCGGCATAACACTAAGGAGCTGGGAGTTATGTTGCATATTAGCTGCCTTGCTATAACTAACAAAACAGCCAAATGTGTTTAAATGATCATGCTTTGTAATTCAACCATTAAAATACTGTATTTTAAATAATGCTCTGATTTGTAATTTTTTGGAAAGTTCATTACAGGAAACGCTAATATACATTTTTGTGTCTCAATTAAATATGGCGCATTGCTAGTCTGGCCACATAGGGTACATCTGCCTCATCTAGCAGCTCACTTTCTCTAATAACTCTTCAACTCAATCACCTTATCCTCACTACACAGTATTCTATCACGTAGGTTGATCATAAAAACTTTTCCATGATAGTGCTTTGGCTAAGATTCAGGGGAGTGTCCAGCTTCACATTGCAATATATTATTTTAGTCATCACTTTAGACAATGAACTCACAAAATTGGTGTCATACATCTGTATTACAATTAACAAACCTTGGGGCAGATCCACATAGATCTGCACCCGCGCAGCGTATCAGAGATACACTACGCCGCCGCACCTTACCTGGCGTTCTTTCAAATCCTCAAATATTTTGCGCCGTAAGTTACGGCGGCGTAGTGTATTTCTGGCAGTGGAATTCAAATCGGCGATTAGGGGGCGTGTTTCATTTAAATGAAGCGCACCCCCGCGCCGAATGAACTACGCATGCTCCGTTTCGAAATTTCCCGCCGTGCATTGCGCAAAATGACGTTGCAACGACGTAATTTTTTTAACTTAGACGGGACTTACGTACATTCCGATTCACGGACGACTTGCGCAAAAGAAAATTCAAATTTCGACACGGGAACGACGGCCATACTTAACATGGCAAGTCTATCTATACGCCGCAAAATACCAGCTTTAACTATACGCTGGAAAAAGCTGACTAGAGACGACGTAAGAGAATGCGACGGCCGCGCGTACGTTCGTGGATCGTCGGAAAAAGCTAATTTGCATACCCGACACGGAAAACGACGCAAACTCCACCCAGCGGACGCCAAAGTATTGCATCTACGATCCGAAGACGTACGAAGCCGTACGCCTGTCGGATCGAACCCAGATGCCGTCGTATCTTGGTTTGAGGATTCAAACTAAAGATACGACGCTGGAAATTTGAAAGTACGCCGGCGTACTCTCTCTGTGGATCTGGCCCCCTGTGTTTATCATTTAAAGTGTTCTATAAACCCAAAAACAAAAATGCAATATACTTCAGCTTACCAGTCCTTAGACGAGGGGGTGCATTATTTGTCTGCAAACAGAGATGGACTGGCCATATGGACTACAGGGAGTTTCCCGGTGGGCCGATGGCTCAGTGGGCCGTTTTTTAAAAGAGAGATGCTGCTTGGAGGACTTTTTTTTAATGCCCTGGCAGCGCCCCAGTGTGAAAGCACTCAGGCTTTCACACTGGGACTGCAGCGGAAGCGTTTTTCAGTCGCTTTACAGGTGCTATTTTTAGCCCAAAAGCGCCTAAAAAACGCTGTAAAAAGGGGTCCTACACTCACCCCCTCTCTTTTACACTCACTCTCTTTTTCTTACACTCACCCCCCTCTCTCACCCCGTTTCCCTCAACCCTCCCTCTCTCTCACCCTCTCATGATATACAATAATGGATGTAGGGGCCTTTTGGTGGGCGTGATTTTTCGGGGGGGTGGGGGGCAGCATTTTATTGAATTAAAGTTGGCCGGTCTGGATGAAGTCCAGGGCCAGATTTTTGTCCCAGTCCAGCCCTGTCTGCAAATAACACACTTTGGTCCCTGGATGTCAATGCTCTTTCATCCACTGTAGGGAACCAAGGCTGTAACCCAGGCTGTAACCCAGGCTAGCTTGCAAACATGTCTGCCCTTGTTCATCTCTATTATAGGTTGCAATGAGATGTGTTTATAGAGCGAAAATAATGTTGTTTGTGCTTTCAGTTCAATTCACAGGAAGTGTCAGGATCGTGTCTATCAAGATTAATAGATATTTTCTGTACTTGCTGAAAATGTAATTAGCCTGAAAAACGAATGCAGTCACCACTTCTGAGGAGTTGTATGCTGCAATATGTTATTTTTTTGGTTCTTGGGGCTTAGTTGTCCTTCAAACTTTGATCTGCTATACAGAATGCTAGACAAGTTATCTCAGAATCTCATATTTTTTTGGTCATTTCAGGGTCTTTTGGGGCTCTCTGCCCAAGTAGGAAGCAGAAAAAGCATAAACTACACAAATTCCATTTAGATTAATGTTATTAGATGTAGTAGTGTTTACAGATTAATATGTAAAAATTCCCAGAAATTGTAAAATCAGAGGATATTGAAATGAAGGGAGTATAATGACCAGTGACAATTTCAATTACTAAGCCAATTAACTTGACAAATGCAGATTTTTTTGTATATTGTGGATAGTGGATGATTGGCCATAACTATAATTATGGCTTTGGCTTCTTATATAGTTCCTCCAATTAATCTCTCCGATGGCAGCAAAGATCCCTGGGATGTGTAGTCTAGGCATAGGGTCATGCGAAGCAATTATCAGTCTGTAGAACTACGCGTCCCACAATCCTGTTATCTTAGCTTACTAATATGATGTAGATTGATAACACCAAGCACTAGAGGGACATACAGGAGGAACACTGTACTTCATAACTGTAGTCCACATTGCTACATCAGCTAACTGTTATAAGACTAGAAATGTTATGCACCGTAACGACTTCATCATAATTACGTTTTTATGGTGTCAGGAGGTCCCTGAGCGCGGTCTTACCTTTTGGGATTAAACCATTCTTGAACAAGGAAATGTAGTGTCCTCCCTTAAAGTTACAGCCGCCCTGCTCCCTTTTACAAAACAGGACCCTGCACTGCAAGCAAGGCACCATAGCACAGACACTGGCTTTAGCCCACCACACAACCAGGTGGTCCTACTGCTTCATTGTCTGATACTTTATCCCACTAGCTGACCACACACTTTTAGATTTCTTATTCAGCCAGTGGACTGATAAAGGAAAACAATTATTCCTCCATTTACCCAAGCGAGGTGGACAGAGTAATCCCCCATGGGGAATTGTATTCCGTCAGAATACACTGATCAGAATACACTTGCTACCGAGTACTTACTTTTAATGCCCCACAAATTGGGTAACTACCAGCGAAAAGACAAATCTTAACTCCAGCCAAAACAAGAAAGAGTTGTCAAGTTTTATTAACACCTGTGTCCCCAGATCCCCCCTGGGTTCCTGACTTTAGGACTAAAGTCATGAGAAATCTCCTCAATGGTGTCACCGGTTAAAAAACAAACACTCATGTAGTTTCTGTTGGAATATAAAGACTACTAGCTAGATTCAGGTAGAGTTAGGTCAGCGTATCAGTAGATACGCCGACCTAACTCGGAATCTGCGCCGACCTAGGTTTAAGTGTATGCTCAAACAGAGATACACTTGCGCCGTCCTATCTTAGGGTGCAATATTTTGGCTGGCCCTCTTATTCCACTGGATTGCGGTCGGCGTAGAATATGTAAATCACTAGATACGCCTATTCACGAACGTACGCCTGGCCGACGCAGTACAGATACGCCGTTTACGTAACGCATTATCAGGCCTAAAGGTATTCCATCAAATAGTTGGAATAGTAATGTTAAAGTATGGCCGCCGTTCCCGCTTCGAAATTCGAAAATTTTACGTTGTTTGCGTAAGTTGTCCGTGAATAGGGATTTACGTCGTTTACGTCCACGTCGAAATCAATAGGCCCGTGCGGCGGACTCAGCCGCAATGCACACTGGGAAATGTAGGCGCACGGCGCATGCGCAGTTCCGAAAAAACGTCAATCACGTCGGGTCAAGCCTAATTATCATAAAACACTCCCCCTCAGCCGAATTTGAATTAGGCGCGCTTGCGCCCGCCGCATTTATGCTACGCCGCCGTAAGTTAGGAGGCAAGTACTTTGAGAATACAGTACTTGCCTCTCTGACTTAAGGCGGCGTAGCGTAAATACGATACGCTATGCCGCCTTAAAGTTGTGAATCTAGCTATACTTGTGTTATCTCACATAGAAAGGACATTCTTTTTCTCCATGCATATTTTGTGTTTTAACCTTCACATACACGCCTTACATTGTTTTGAAAAAGTCAAATGGGTTCAGCTCTTTTATTTCTTGGAGGAGACTAATGCAAACATTTGTAGCAATTTCAATCTACACTCTACTGTTAATTAATAGTATTTGCAGATAAGTATATAATTAAATGGCTTACTATTCATGTTGATGAGATTTAAGAAATAATTTTAAGAAACACCCTCTGTAAGAAAGTTTTTCTGGATACTTCATGCAATAAGTATAAAAAACATTTGTGCACAAGGGACTACAACCCAGATAACAAGGTTAACTTGCCACAAGTTTGTGGCAGTGTTGAAATATACCGTATTTATCGGGGTATAGCGCGCACCCCCAACCTAGAAGGGAAACTTTCGAAAAAAATATACTTACAGTTTGAATGCCCCTCATCGGTGTCTTGCTCGGCGTCCACCGGCGGTCTTCTCTGGTCCGGCGTCCGTCTGCGGCCTCGGTGGTGTCCTCCCGCGCTGTCTCTCAGTCTAAACCCCGCTTCCCGTGTTGTGTTTGAACGCCGCCGCCGACATATACCGAGTGCAGTACACTCGGGCACGCTTGGCCACGCTCGGCTTCTCACGCATAAAGGCTAAAAGGCGTCACAGAGCGTGACCGCGAACGAAGCCGAGCCTGGCCGAATGTACCCGAGTGTACTGCGCTCGGTATATTCGGCGGCGCAGTTCAAACTCAGCTCGGGAAGCGGGTATCGGCGTATATCGCGCACCTACGATTTTAAGGGCAAAAAAGTGTGCGGTATACGCCGATAAATACGGTAATACTTGTTAACTTGCTGCACATTTTCCCTGACGAGTTGTACACTTGCAGAGCACTTGAAACACAAGTTGTCAGGGTACTAGCTCCATCTCTGACAGATTCCCGCACATGCCCAGTAGAATGACATTTCGGCGCATGCCTGTGCGTGGTTTGCGCGCACGCATGCGCGGTACGGCAGCGCGCCGTGTGCGTGGAAGCGAGCACGTGCACGTATGCGGCAACCTTGGGGCCAATCAGAGGCCGGACATTCCTATTTAAACCAGCAGCCTTCCCTGAACAGGTTGCTGGTTTGTCTTCAGCTCCTATGTGTTTACCTGTTGCCGTACCTGCCTGTTTTGACCCGGAATTCCTGACGACTCTCCTCTCACCTGGAACCTCTGACCCTTTGGCTAACGTTACCTGGATTGCTGTTGTCTCCTGCCCCTTGACCTTGGCTTGCTCTCATGGACTCCCTCTGAACTCTCCTGCCCTTGACCCTCGGCTTGTGACTCGGATTTGCTCTCATCTCCTGTGGACCCTACCAGACTCACCTACCAGTTCCTGCCTGACCAACGCTTGTCTCCAGTCTTCTGCACCTGCCCTGCTTCTGTCAGCTGCACCAAGTCTTCCTGCCAGCTCCCGGCGCCGGTGCCTCCTTGTGCCGTCCCTCCTCTGTCCCAACTCCAGGGAGTGGTCTGCACAGGGTCGCAAAGGTGAGCCGCCCTCAGCATCTCGGTCTCGGTGAGTACAGGTTCTGACACAAGTTCTAGTCGACACTTTTCCAATTTTTAGCAAATTTATGTAACAAGTGTCTTGCAAGAGCAAAGTTGCAGCAGTGAGTCTACAGAAATAGCTCTGCAAGTCTAAAATACAAAAATTCAGCCACAGTGACTCCTGTGGTGGTATGACTATTGCAAAACGTAAGACCCCTTTCACATTGGGTCGATTTGCAGGCGCTTTAACACTAAAAATAGCGCATGCAAACCGACCTGAAACAGCCACTGCTGTCTCTAAAGTGTGAAAGCCTGAGGGCTCTCACACTGGAGCAGTGCGCTGGCAGGACGGTTAAAAAAGTCCTGCTAGCAGCATCTTTGGAGTGGTGTGTATACCACTCCTGCCCAATCAATGGGCATTTTAACCCTTTTTAACCCTTTCTCGGCCTCTAGTGGGGCGCCGCATAATTGATGGTAAATCTGACAGACGCGAGTAGAGGAGAGCCGATCGGCGGCTCTCCTGACAGGGGGGGTTCGTGCTGATTGTTTATCAGCACAGCCCCCCCTCGGTTGCCAACACTGGACCACCAGGGAGTGCCCCCCCAAAATGATGCCCAGCAATGCCATCAGTGCCACCCCTCAGTGTCCATCAGTGCCACCCAGTGTCCATCAGTGCCACCTCTTAGTGCCCATCTATGCCCAGTGCCCACCTACAGTATCAGTGCCCATCTGTGCCACCCATAAGTACCCATCAGTGCCGCCCATAAGTGCCACCCATGAGTGCCCATCAGTGCCGCCTATGAGTGCCCATCAGTGCCGCCTATGAGTGCCCATCAGTGCCACCTATGAGTGCCCATCAGTGCAGCATACTAGCGCCGCCTATCAGTGCCCATCAGTGCCGCCTATCGGTGCCCATCAGTGCCACCTCATCAGTGCCCATCAGTGCCGCCATATCAGTGCCCATAATTGAAGAAGAAAACTTACTTATTTACAAAAAAAATTACAGAAAAAAATAAAAACTTAATTTTTTTAGTTGTTGCGCAATAAATAAAAATCGCAGAGGTGATCAAATACCACCAAAAGAAAGCTCTATTTGTGGAAACAAAATGATACACATTTCATTTGGGTACAGTGTAGCATGACCGCGCAATTGTCATTCAAGTTGCGACAGTGCTAAAAGCTGAAAATTGGCTTGGGCAGGAAGGTGCGTAAGTGCCTGGTATGGAAGTGGTTAAAGGGGGTTGCCATCCGGGCCCCTGGGTACTGCCTGTACCCCCCTGATGGGGGCCCTGTTTGCACTGGAAGAGCAGTATTTTGTACATACTGTACATGCCAAATTGACAGTTTTCGATTATAGGACATAATGTAAGCAATCGGTTCTTACCTACCCTGTTCTTTCGCCACTCTGAACCAGAGCTATAAGGAAGATGCTAGATGATACAACAAGGTAATAAAAGTATGCAAAACTGAATGGAGATTGCACTCAAGGGCTATCAAATATGTTGATTTGATCTTGTAACTATAAGCGTATTGCATATAATACTTATTAGTAAGTTTTTTTCCCTTCAAATTATTAAAGTGCTTATGACCTTCAACATTCCAGTGTGCTCTGGATTCCTTTTTACTTTCCTTTTTACTTTCTGACATGTGACTGTGCCTAGGTGTGAAATCAGCTATGGGGAGCCCAGAGTAAATTTGCCCTCTGCTTGCCTTTTTGGGCACAGTATCCAGAGTTTAGGGCTTTTAAGCCCTGTACACACGGCCCAGAATCTCGTCGGGAAAAAACGTTGTTTTTCCTGACGAGATTCTTGGCAAGAATCTCTTGCCGGCTGAGTGTACACACACTTCATTCAAAAGAACCGCCGTTCTTTTGAATGGCATGAACCCGGTGACGTCATCGACTACGACGAGCGTGCGCTCGTCACATTTGATGTCGTCGCCGCCATCTTGCTACACCCTACCTATGCCTTGGAAGCTACCACGTTTGCGCCAAAGTCATTTTGAGCATGCACGGGTTTCCACGGCAACAGGTAAGTATACAGATGCTCAGGTTTCTCGGAAGGAGAATCACGACGGGAAAATAGAGAGCAGGTTCTCTATTTTTCTCGTCTAGATTCTGTGCAGTTTTCTTGACGAGAAACCTCAAAGCCTCGTACACACTCACGGTTTACCCGGCAAGAAAGCTCTGCCAGCAGGTTTCTTGCCGAGAAAACCGTGCGTGTGTACGAGGCTTAAAGCCCCACTCTAGACAGCAGAAAAAAAAATTACCCTTAACGTGGGGCAACGGTTAAATGTTTGTTAGGTCTATGGATAGAGAAATAAGCTGCAATATTTACCTTATTCCTCATTCTAACAAGCTTCCATTACTTGACCAGTCCATCGACTAGTGTCGATGGACTGGTCCATCGACACTAACCGGTTAACCGGTTCAGATGTCATCGTGGACAATGTAGGTCCTATAGTGTACATGAGGATGAGAAGCGTCTGCATACAACCCAGAGCATCAGAAAGAAGAGAAGAGCACTGGCTGTGGGGGAGCAAAGAATAAGGTAAATATTACAGTTTCTTCATCGTCCCCTAGACTTAATAAGGATTCAACCCTTGCAGAGCAAGAGTTCCCACTGCACGGGTTGGCTTTTTTCAGCTTTAACCTCCCTGGCGGTATTCCTGAGTGTGGCTCGGGGTTAAATTTCCGTACCACTAGCGGTAAGTCCGAGCCAGACTCGGGATTACATTGCAGAATCCTGATACAGGTTACTTACCTTGTCCACAGGATCCTGCAATGTCCCCCCTGCTGTGTGTGTGGGCTGTGTCCTCCGCCCGATGTCCTGTGTGTCTGGCTCCGTTCCCTGCAAACGTTTCGGCGCATGGGGGTGGAGCCCAGCAGCACATTCAAAAACTGCAAAACTCATAACACATAGAGTACACTGTAATATAATGCCGCGTACACACCATCACTTTATGTGATGAAAAAAAAAGACATTTTTTGTGAAGTAAAAAAACGACGTTTTTGAAACTTCATTTTCAAAAACGACGTTGCCTACACGCCATCATTTTTTCAAAATGCTCTAGCAAAGCGAGGTTACGTTCAGCACTCTTTTCCATTGAAGCTCGCTACATAACTTGCTTCTGAGCATGCGCGGGTTTAAAAACTTCGTTTTAAACGTCGTTTTAGCTACACACAGTGATTTTTTGTGACACAAAAAACGACGTTTTGAAAAACGACACAAAAAATTGAAGCATGCTCGAGTTTTTTTTTTTGTCGTTTTTCAGAAGACATAAAACAACGTTTTCCCCACACACGGTCATTTAAAATGACGTTTTTAAAAATGTCGTTTTTTTTCATCACATTACAGATTACATTACTATATGAAATCATTTCACATCCATTTAGTCCCTAATGTTTTGTCCAGTACCCTGCATGCATTTTTCTATTATATATACTGTTCTTTCTGCCTGGAAACTGGACATTGTCCATGGCAACCAAAAAGCGTTTCTTTACGTCAAAAGTGGTTTTAGAACACTTGCAGAATTGAGCAATAGTGAATCGTGGGGAAATTAATTTTATTATTATTATTATTATATTATTATTATTATTATTTTTTATAATTATTTATAGTTATTTATTATATTATAATTATATTATAATTTTTGATTTTGTGTTTCAAACTTTATCATACCCAGGATATATACTAGACTCTTGTTTGGACAGATTTATGTGTGTGTTATTGCTGAGAATTACAGGCCTACAATATAAAACTCCAAATTTCTATGCAAAACAATTATACCACTTTGAGATGCAAAAATCTGACGTAATCATACCGCCAGGGTGGCTACATGCATTGTAAGGATTTTACCATTGTAATTGCAGATTCTGCTGGAAAAGACAGTATGCCAGTCACATGAGCAGGAAATCATTTTTTCTATATGACACTGTAATAAACTATCTTGATTTTGCAATTACATATTGTGAAAACTGGATTATAAAATCTAGCCAAAAGATAATCATAGCTGTGGTGTATGTAACATTTTTCATAATTATACACTATTTTTTGAGATTTCATAAATATTATTACACAATGTAGGAAAATTACAAGTACCATCACATATACAGTATATAAAGGATTATATGCCTGAGGTTTTTATCACATTGACTGAGCATCTTTTTGGATACAGGTAACAGTCTGGTATGTATTATTATTTTATTCAATTGAACCCTCTAAAATAATTTGCATGTGTATGATGCTTTGGATTCTATTTATTAGGCTACTTCAACATTTTTAGACTGATATTTATTTTTTATTTTTTGGGTGGGTTATATCAGATTTAAATAAATCTTTCTACCCTAGTTAATTTAAATTGTAAGGTAAAAACAACCAAACGATTAAAAAGTCCAGCATAATTAATAGTCAAGAAGAGTCAATGATTTCCCCAGCCAATGACTGGACAGTGAATGAGCAGCAGCACACTGATGAGGTAATTCCTGCACTCTTCCCTCCTCTTACTATGTTCTGGACATCACTGTGCAGAGTATTGGTGCCTTTGTGGATTCTAAGTGCTGCCAATCCCTCCCTCAATCTGCGTCCTTCTTTACAGAGAGTTATAACAGATAATATTAAGGATTAAATTCACACTATGCGGTCCATTTAACAGCATCTGCACAGCCATTATGAACAATCACATACATGTCTGATATGTTTATTTCCTATAAGCAGCAGCTCTATCTAGTGTTGTAATGTGGTATTTTCCTGATTGAGGATTTTCATTATGACCACTAGATGGAGCTGACAATCACAGGTAATATATTGAACACATTACGGGGCCTATTCATGACAGACGCACGAATGCTGAGACATTCACACAGCTAATTTAAAATAAAATAGACCCCCTATGTGTTGTGTACCTACTAGACCATAACATGTTATTGGGTTTTTAAAGCATGCTGCATTAAGACAGCCCATTCAGCCCTATGTATTGTGTATCTACTAGAACATAACATGTTATTGGGGTTTTAAAGCATGCTGCATTTAGGCAGCCCATTCAGTTTGAATTTGCTGGCAGCACACTTCAACACACGAAAAAACAAGAATATCGCAGCATGTGCATTGTGGTGCACTGCCAGCTACAGTAATAGTCAGTCGGAGTGCCATTCAAAATGAACGTAGTTTGTGCATTAATGTGTGTCACAGGATGTTTTACAATGCTTTAGTGTAATGCATCAGAACGAATGGACCCCGAGACATTTTATGGTGCTTAACCATGTTCTACATACAAATAGATTTAAAGCGGGGGTTCACCCGCGCCGCAGAGCGCCGCGAAGAGCCGAGATCTACTCCGGCTATCTTCGGGGAGCGTGACGTGCCATAGCCAGCCGTCAATCATCCTCCCTCTGGATAGGAACGCCCATTCCCCGCGGGGAGTCGGAATCTTATCTATACGATTGCACAGTGAGTATGGGGCTAAAAAAATAAATACAGGCATACTGTAGCTCGTGCTACTATGCCTAATTTAATGCTAAAATGTTGGTAATGAGGGTGAACCACCGATTTAAAAGAGAAGTAAGGGTTTGTTTGTTTTTTAGCCTTTTATACTTACCTAGGTGGATGCAGCATGGAACTGCTACAACCGAGCCACCGAACATCGCCGATGGCTCAGTTCTCACAGATCTCCTGCTCCCCTCCCCCCTGCTTATTAGAGCGTTGAGCTGTGGAGGGGCGGGGAGTGGCCATCTCAGTCTCTCAGCGACTCGCTGAAAGGCTAAGACGGCTATCAGTCCAGGCTCCTGGCTGCTCCAGACTTTATTGTTGGGATGACGCGGTGCCTGTACTGATATTGGTGACGTCAGCAGAGAGCGGACTTCAGATCTTTGTCTGCTGAAAATGGGTCATAGGAGTGCAAAACAAATTGTATTCCTGTGACCCATAGGAGAAGCCCAGCCAAATGATCTCAGGCTGGACTGCTCCTTTAAGGATTGATTACACCAAGTGTGTCGGGACTGCATTGGGCGTTTATTCCAGCGCAGTCCTTTCTCAAGACAAGGCAAAACACCTTGGGGCAGATTCACGTACAGCCGCGCAAAATTGTGCGGGCGTAAAGTATCTGATTTACGTTACGCCTCCGCAACTTACACGGGCAAGTGCTGTATTCTCAAAGCACTTGCTCCGTAAGTTGCGGCGGCGTAGCGTAAATCACCCGGCGGAATTCAAATTTGGTGGGTAGGGGGCGTGTATCATTTAAATCAAGCGTGTCCGCTCGCCGTGTCCCCTCGCGTGTCCCCTCGCCGAACGAACGGCGCATGCGCCGTTCGTAAAATATCCGAGTGTGCATTGCTCCAAATGACGTCGCAAGGACGTCATTGGTTTCGATGTGAACGTAAATGACGTCCAGCCCCATTCACGGACGACTTGCGCAAACGACGTAACTTTTTAAAATTTAGATGCGGGAACGGCGGCCATACTTAACATTGATGCGCCGCACTTATGCCACCATATAGCAGGGGCAACATTACGCCGGGAAAAGCCTAACGGAAACGTTGTAACTTTACTGCGTTGGCCGCGCGTACGTACGGGAATTTGCGTATCTAGCTAATTTGCATACTCAACGCGGAATTCGACGGAAACGCCACCTAGCGGTGAAAAAAAAAATACAGTTTAGATCCGATGGCGTAAGAGACTTCTAATGGATATCTATGCGTAACTGATTCTAAGAATCAGTCGCATAGATACGACGAGTCAGATTAGGACTTACGACGGCGTACATGGCGCTGCGCCGTCGTATGTCCTTTGTGAATCTGGGCCCTTGTCTTCTATAAGCCCAGCACTGCAGTTATCTTGCTGCATTGCACTGCACACCAGGTGCTGCATTCTAATGCAGCAGATGGTGTAAACACACTCTGAGGCCCCATACTCACGAGCAAACATGTCTGCTGAAACTGGCCCGCAGGCCAGTTTCAGCAGACATGTTTGGTCGTGTGTGGGCGCGAGCGGGCCGAATTCCAGCAAACATTTGCCCGCCGGGCCTTTTCCCAGCAGACAAATATTCCTGGACTTGTTTTAAAACAGTCCGCTGGAATTCAGCCCGCTCGGACATGTACGGTCGTCAGTACAGACCTACCGTACATGTCCAGGCGCCCGCCGTCCCTCGCATGCGTCGAATGACTTCGACGCATGCGTGGAAGCATTTTAAAGGCGGGCCGCCCACGTCGCCGCGTCATTGTCGCGGCGACACCGCGTCATCGACGCGGCGACACCGCGGACACGCCCCGCGTATTGTTTACGCGCGGACTTCTGTACGATGGTGTGTACAACCATCGTACAGAAGCCCTCTGGCAGACATGTATGGTGGAAACGGTCCGACGGACCGCTTTCACCATACATGTTTGTCCGTGTGTACCCGGCCTTAGTAGTTTATAACCTACTCTGTATAAGTAACTGGATTCAATTGTATCGTTAATATCTGCCTAGGGTATAACTTGATTTTTTGTCATATCATTTGGTCAAATTTTCCTACAATTCAAAAAATGAAAACAATATCTACAGTACAAAAAATGAAATACAGCCATTTAGATATATAACTTATAAAAACTGTACAACAAGCCTAGAGATACAGTTTAGCTATGTATACAAATAATAAAATTGTAACATAATTACATTAATTGACAATAACAGAAGTTTTTTCTGTTAACAGATACAGGATGAACAGTATACTAAGTGAAGAAAATATTAATGCTGCTTTGGCAGAATGTAAAGGTAAGGTGAAACTGACCCAATCACCTTGAGTGCCTGCATTTATCGTATTGCATGCACACTAACAAGGGCATATCATTTGTTAACAGTGCATGTACTAGGTGTAACATTTGTTGCGTATGTACAAAGTATACCGTATATAAACTGTTCTTAGATACAGATATAAATATATAGATATACAGTACTGTGCAAAAGTCTTAGGCAGATGTGAAAAAATGTTATAAGTGTCAACCCTTTGCCTTCAAAACACCATAAATTCTTCTAGGTACACTTGCACACAGTTTTTGAAGTAACTCGGCAGGTAGGTTGTTCCATATATCTTGGAGAACTAACCACATGGATGTAGGCTGCCTCAAATCCTTCCGTCTCTTCGTGTAATCCCAGACAGACTCGACGATGTTGAGATCAAGGCTCAGTGGGGAACAAACCATCACTTCCAGGGCCCCTTGTTCTTCTTTACACTGAACTTTGGGCCAGATTCACAAATGAGATACAACGGCGTTTCTCCTGATACGCCGTCATATCTCTGTTTCTATCTATGCGACTGATTCATAGAATCAGTTACGCATAGATATCCCTAAGATCCGACAGGTGTAATAGTTTTACACTGTCGGATCTTAGGATGCAATACCGCGGCCGCCGCTGGGGGGAGTTTGCGTCGTAAACCAGCATCGGGTATGCAAATTAGGAGTTACGGCCGATCGACGACGGTTTTTCGCTTTCGCTACGTCGTCCGTAGTCAAGTTTCCCGTCGCAAAGTTAGTCGTTTTTTTTGGTGCCCTAACTTTAGTCAGCAAGTGTATTGCTGTCTAAAGTATGGCCGCCGTTCCCGCGTCGAAATTCAAAATTTAACGTCGTTTGCGTAAGCCGTCCGGGAATATGGAAGTACGCTACGCGCGTCGCCGTTCAAAAAAATGACGTCACGGCGCGCAAAGCACGGCAGGAGTTAGGAAACGGAGCATGCGCAGTAGGTCCGGCGCAGGAGCGCGCCTAATTTAAATGGCACACGCCCATTTGAATTGGCCCGCCTTGCGCCGGAGGCCGCGGGCGTAGTTTTCATCGCAAGTGCTTGGTGAATCAGGCACTTGTGATAAAAAATTGCGGCGGTGTAACTTATCTAGTATACGTTACGAAACCGCGATTCTACGTGAATCTGGCCAATAGTTTTTAATGACATTGGCTGTGTGTTTGGGGTTGTTTTCTTGCCGCAGAATAAACTTGGGGCCACTCCCACACCTTTCTGATGGATAAATATCTGCCTGTGTTTCTCAGCATTAAAGCGGGAGTTCACCCATAAGACAATTTTTTCAATTTCAATTTTTTTGCTCGTTTTGTCTAGGGGAATCGGCTAGTTGTTTTAAAATATGAGCCGTACTTACCGTTTTCGAGATGCATCTTCTCCGCCGCTTCCGGGTATGGGTCTTCGGGACTGGGCGTTCCTTCTTGATTGACAGTCTTCCAAAAAGGCTTCCGACGGTCGCATCCATCGCGTCACTAGTAGCCGAAAGAAGCCGAACGTCGGTGCGGCTCTATACTGCGCCTGCGCACCGACGTTCGGCTTCTTTCGGAAAATCGTGACGCGATGGATGCGACCGTCGGAAGCCTCTCGGGAAAGACTGTCAATCAAAATAGGAACGCCCAGTCCCGCAGCCCATACCCGGAAGTGGCGGAGAAGATGCATCTCGTAAACGGTAAGTACGGCTCATATTTTAAAACAACTAGCCGATTCCCCTAGACAAAACGAGCATCCATCTAAGGGGAAAAAGTGTTATGTACGGGTGAACCCCCGCTTTAAGGACACCATTGATCCTGACCAGATCTGCCTCTGCTGAATGAAGCCTTGTGTTTGGAGGAGTTGGGGAGCTAGGCTTGAATGGGCCCTTGCATTGAAGATTCAACACAATCTGAATTGGCTCCTGTCAGATACAAGGAATATTTTGGATTAGTTTAAATAATTATACTTTAAGCACTGCACTGCTGAAATTTCATCCAACAAACTAACTTAGGGGTCTATTTATAAAAAAAAAAAATCTGTGTGATTGCCTCAAACATTTACACAGTCGTCACAAATAGTTAAAGGGGTTGTAAAGGAATTTTTTTTTCTCCCTAAATAGCTTCCTTTACCTTAGTTCATTCTTCCTTCACTTACCTCATCCTTCGATTTTGCTTTTAAATGTCCTTATTTCTTCTGAGAAATCCTCACTTCCTGTTCTTCTGTCTGTAACTCAACACCGTAATGCAAGGCTTTCTCCCTGGTGTGGAGAAAGCCTCTTGAGGAGGGAGGGGGCGAGCAGAAGGGTCGGGACACTCTCTACTTTGCAGATAGAGAAAGGAGCTGTGTGTTTGTGGGCGTCCTGACACTCCTGCTCGCCCCCTCCCCCCTCAAGAGGCTTTCTCCACACCAGGAAGAAAGCCTTGCAATACGGTGTGTAGTTACAGACAGAAGAACAGGCAGTGAGCAACGACAAAAAATGTTTTTGAACATGCTGCATTTTTTAATGTCGTTTTTTTAAATGTCGTGTGTGGGCTAAAAGTTATGAGAAGGGAGCGCTCGTTGTGGTAAAACTACCGTTCATAATGGAGTAAGCACATTCATCACGCTGTAATAGACAAAAAGGCACGAATCGTCTTTTACTAACAAGGAATCAGCTAAAAGCAGCCCAAAGGCGAATAGAACTTCCCCTTCAGAGTGCCGTTGTACTATAGACCAGTGTTAATTTTGACATTAAATTTCAATTTCGTTTTAGTCATACTCTTTTGACTAAAATGCCATTTTAGTTTTAGTCGTATTTTAGTTGACTAAAATAGTATTCATATAGTCGACGAAAATGTTTTCGTCAACGGAATTAACACTGGCCACAACACAGCATTTTCCTGAAATCAGGAAAAATACAGCATTATGGCCACCAGATGGAGCGGACGCTCATAGAATATAAATATATTACACACATCATGGTGAATATTTGTGTAAAATATGAATGGTTTATAATTAGACCCCGAAGCAATGAGTAATAATAATGAACATAAACAATATAACAAAATAATTATTGACTTTTACTTTTGCTTCAGAACCTGGCAGCTTTGATGTGGAGAAATTCTTCAATACATCTGGGATAACTAAATTGAAATCATCTGAACTACTTCGCATCTTTGAGAAGCTTGACGAGAATAGTGATAAGGGTCTGGATAAAGACGATGTTGAGTAAGTTAAAAAACTTGATCCATAAGAGGGATTTATTACCTGTGTGAGAACAGTTGACGCCCAAACAGGAGGTGTAAAGCTTAGTACACACCACTAGTTTTTTTCTTTCAACCCAGCGGGTTGAACAATAAAAAACTAGGGGTGTCCTGATACTGATACTAGTATCGGTGATGGGACCGATACCGAGCATTTGCACGGGTACTTTTACTCACACAAATGCTCCCGATGCCTTAGACCAGGGGTCTCCAAACTTTTCAAACAAAGGGCCAGTTTATTGTCCTTCAGACTTGAGGAGGGCCAGATTGTGACCAGCAGGGGCAGAAAATGTCACAGGCATGGCATGAGTGAGAATAAATGTGGCCTTAGCGTTGGTGGTCAATAGGAGTAGGAGTAGTGTCCCTATTAGTAAGAGGAATAGTGTCCTAGCATTGGTATCGTGGAAGAAATAGTGCCCCATTGTTGGTGTCAGTGGGATGAATAGTGCCCCAAGGGCCGGATAAAGGCTAGGAAAGGGCCACATCTAGCCCTCGGGCCGCAGTTTGGAGACTCCTGCTATAGACGATACCTGCGAGCGGAGACAGCGGGCGGAGCTGAGGGCGGCGTGTCGAGCTGTCAGGGAGTGCAGCGTTTAGGGCGACCGGAGCCGTCACATATGGTCACGGAAGTGATGCTCCCTGTTGACGTCAGCGACGCCCATCTTGGTACACCCTGCACTCGGCCACAGTATGCCAGCAGCGGACATCTTGTTACACCCAGCCCATATAGTGTGGACTGGGTGTAACAAGATGGCCGCTGCTGCTTTTAATGCGGCCGAATGCAATGAGTACCAGCATTGGCTTTGCAGGCAGCCGTCAGTGCCACCTGCCAGTGTCCCCCAACTGTCAGTGCCACCTGCCAGTGCCCACCGCCAGTGCCCGCCAGCTGTCAGTGCCACCTGCCAGTGCCCGCCAGCCATCAGTGCCACCTGCCAGTGACCGCCAGCCATCAGTGCCACCTGCCAGTGCCAGCCAGCCATCAGTGCCACCTGCCAGTGCCAGTCAGCCGTCAGTGCCACCTGCCAGTGGGGCACACGATTGATAACGCTGCCACAGTGAAGAACGGGGAAGCTGTGTTTGCACACAGCTTTCCCCGTTCTTCAGCTCCGGGGACCGATCGCGGGACTCCAGCGGCGATCGGGTCCGCGGGTCCCGCGGTCCAGGAGCTTCGGACCGGGTTGCTTAAGTGGTTAAGCATTCAGATGTAAAAAAAAAAACAAGTTTACCAATGCTTCAGGCCATCTATCAAGAATTGATTTGAGGGAGCTGTCCTATGGAATAAATAAGGGGGGATGGTCTCACTTTCCTTAGGAGATTGTTGACAAGATTTACAGGTAGCTTCTCCCAGTAGAGTACCACAAATGTCAGAGAATGTGACTGGGTCTGAGAAACAGTGAGTTTTTCCACTAATGGAGGTGCCACTTCAGCCAAAGTTCCACTTTAACAAACCAGGGCAAAAAGCAATGGTAATGTACAAATTTAAATAAACTGTACTTATCAACCCAACTTCACCTCTGCTTCACAAAATGCGGAATTTTTACTGGTGATTTTTCTCCTGACTAAAATAGGTGGACTTTTATAATACTGATAAGACTTACTAAAGGTGTCCAATTAATGAATTAACTAAAATGTTATGTTTTGCTTAGAAAATTTCTGCAGAGGTTCCAACTCGATGCCAGACTGTTGACTAAGCAAGAGACGTGCAGCTTCTTGTCTAAAGGTGATCCAGATAAAGATGGTAAAATTGGGGTCCAAGGTGAGTGAAACAATGCTAATCAGTATAAAAAGCTCAGTAGTCCCAGGAAGTCCAGAACCCATACATATGAAATGATTAGTTCCCAAACTGGATTTTCTATGACCATGAGGACAACTTCCCTGACCAGCAGATGTTGGAAAAATTAGTGACTGTTCCTGCTGGAATGAACATCATTTTCACCCTGGCATTAACCACTTACGTCCTGGACCATTTTGTAGCTAAAGGACCAGGCCACTTTTTGCGATTCGGCACTGCGTCGCTTTAACTGACAATTGCGCGGTTGTGCGAACTTAAATCTGTCCAAACAAGAGTCTAGAAGACATCCCGGGTATGATAAAGTTTGAAACACAAAATCATAAATTATAATATAATAAATAACTATAAATAATTACCGTATTTGCCGGCGTATAAGATGACTGGGCGTATAAAATGACCCCCTCATTTTCCAGGAAAAATGTTGGTTTTGGGATATACTCGCCATATAAGACTACCCCCTTCCTACTAGTCTTTCTGGAAGCTGAGGGGTAGCCAGAACCGCTGACAGAAACAGGCTTTTTTCAAATCTCACTGTGCCATTACATTACATTACATGCCTCACTGTGCCATTACATTACATGCCCCCACTGTGCCATCACTTGCCCCCACTGTGCCATCACTTGCCCCCACTGTGCCATCACTTGCCCCCTACTGTGCCATCACTTTCCCCCCACTGTGCCATCACTTGCCCCCACTATGCCATCACTTGCCCCCACTGTGCCATCACTTGCCCCCCACTGTGCCATCACTTTCCCCCCACTGTGCCATCACTTTCCCCCACTGTGCCAACAGTGCCATCACTCACGTTTTGCTGATTCCTTCTTCCAGGCCGGTGACAGTCTCCATCTGCTGCGAGCGTCCATGATTTGAAAGCCGTGCCTTCTCCTCAGACTGTCCTGTGATAGGCGGAACACAAATTTTCCCAGCAGCGCCTCTGTTCAGTGTTCCGCCTATCACGGACGTCCTCTTGTCCGAGGATGAGAAGGCATCTGTGATAGGAGGAACACAGAACAGAGGCGCTACTGGGAGGATTTGTGTTCCGCCTATAACAGGACACTCTGAGGAGAAGGAGCGGCTTTTAAATCATCGACGCTCGCAGCAGATGGAGACTTTCACCGGCGTATAAAACGACCCCCGACTTTGGATGCATTTTTTTGCATCCAAAAAGTCGTCTTATACGCCGGAAAATACGGTATAACAAATAATAATATAATAATAATAAAAAATTATTCAATAATGTAATCAAATCAAAAACACTGAAATTTGCTCATTTGCAGAATTGTCGCTGTCATTACTTTTAGTGTTATATGACAAATTTTCCCACAAAACGCTATCGCTCAATTCGGCAAGTGATTCAAATTTATTATCGCTGTTTTCTAGCTGCTCTAAAACCCTTAAAGGGACACTTTTTGGTTGCTATGGACAATCTCCATTTTCCAGGCAGAAAAAATTATATTTATAATATAAAAGTGCATGTAGGACACTGGACAGACCCCTGGGGACAAAGGGGGTGTGTAATTATTTTACACAGTACTGTAATCTGTAAGATTACAGTGTACTGTAATTATACTGTGTTTTTACTTTTTTGAATTTGGCGCCGATCTCCGCCCCTGTGCGTCGCAACGTCGTAGGGAACGGAGCTCGGCTGCACTCAGGCACTGTGTGAATCGAGTGAGGAGACAGCTTGAACACACAGCAAGGAGACATCGCAGGATCCAGGGGACAAGGTACTGTAAGTAACCATACCTGGATCCTGCAATGCGATCCCGAGTCTGGCTCGGGGTTACCGCTAATAGTACTGAAATTTTACCCCGAGCCAGACTCGCTCAGGAGGTTAAACTTCTCCACAACTTTAACCCTGACCTGTCGGGTGTTTTCCTTGGCCTTCATGATGCTGTTAGTTCACTAAGGTTCCTTAACAATCCTCTGAGGGCTTCACAGAACAACTGTATTTATACTGAGATTAAAGTGGAGGTCCGGCACATAATTTTATTTTTTAAAGTCAGCAGCTACAAATACGGCAGCTACTGACTTTTAAAATAAGGACACTTGCCTGTCCAGCGCACCCGCGATGTTGGCAACCGAGGCCAATCCGTCCCTTGGTCCTCGGATGCTGCCGCCGCCATCTTTGGTAAGGGAATCAGGAAGTGAAGCCTTGCGGCTTCACTTCCTGGTTCCCTACTGCGCATGGGCGACTCGCGCGCATGACACTCTACACCAGGGAGAAAGCCTTGCATTACTGCATTACAGAAGAACAGGAAGTGAGGATTTCTCAGAAGAAATAAGGACATTTAAAAGCAAAATCGAAGGATGACGTAAGTAAAGGAGGACTGCACTAACCTAAAGGAAGCTATTCAGGAAAAAAAATTGTACCTTTACAACCCCTTTAATGCCTTGTACACGATCGGAATTTCCGATGAAAAAAGTCAGACGGAATTTGTGTGGGCCCCATCTGACTTTTTTCCGTCGAAGTTTAGAAATAGAACATGTTTTATCTTTTCGGAAATTCCGATCGTCTGTGTGGAACTCTGACGGAGCAAAAAACACGCATGCTCAGAATCAAGTCGACGCATGCTCGGAAGCATTGAATTTCATTTTTCCCGGTTAGTCGTAGTGTTTTACGTCACCGCGTTTTGGGCGGTTGGAATTTAGTCTGACAGTGTGTATGCAAGACAGCTTGAACGGAGTTCCGACGGAAAATTCCATCGAATTTTAACCCATCGGAAATTGCGATCGTGTGTACAGGGCATTATACCATATTATCTATGGAGAAATGCATGGTTCCTTCTGGCCAACTTCACAACAAACTGGATTTTTTTTTAAGATGGTCATCACTTACTAATGAATTATTTTCTACTATTTTGCAGAATTCCAGGACTTGGTTTCAAAATGTGCAAGCAAGTGAAAGATTTATCAATGAGTTGAAAATACTAACGGATGAGCAGAAGGAAAATAAAGGAACATTGTAGTAGCAGTTTGTTTGATTTTCAGAGTTCACACACTCTTTTGGATGTGTAAAAATAAACAAAATACATGGCCACAATATTAAAAACAAAGGCCCAGATTCTCAGAAGAGATACAACGGCGTATCTCCAGATACGCCGTCGTATCTCTGCGTTGCGCGGTCGTAATTATGCGCCTCTAGGTGGCACTTCCGTCGAGTTCCGCGTCGAGTATGCAAATTAGCTAGATACGCAAATTCCCGAACGTACGCCCGGCCGACGCAGTAAAGTTACGCCGTTTACGTTAGGCTTTTCCCGGCGTATAGTTGCCCCTGCTATATGGTGGCATAAGTGCGGCGTAACAATGTTAAGTATGGCCGTCGTTCCCGCGTCGAAATTTGAAAAAGTTACGTCGTTTGCGTAAGTCGTCCGTGAATGGGGCTGGACGTCATTTACGCTCACGTCGAAACCAATGACGTCCTTGCGGCGTACTTTGGAGCAATGCACACTGGGAAATTCCACGGACGGTGCATGCGCCGTACCGCAAAAACGTCAATCACGTCGGGTCACAGTAGTTTTACATAAAACACGCCCCCCTGATCCAAATTTGAATTAGGCGGGCTTACGCCGGACGATTTACGCTACGCCGCCGCAACTTACGGAGCAAGTGCTTTGAGAATACAGCACTTGCCCGTCTAAGTTGCGGCGGCGTAATGTAAATCGGATACGTTACGCCGCCGCAGAGATACGCCGCTGGACAAGAATCTGGCCCAAAATGTGTCAGTTGCTTGTCTGCATGGGGGATGACGGACAGAGTTGGGGTTTTTGTAAGAGGGAGATGTTGATTGACTTCAATACCAGCATGCTACATGCCCTTACTGTCTAGGCCATTTTTTTTACAGTTTTCAGAGCTGTGATAGTTTGACTGACCATCACTTTGTCATGCAATTCTTTACCCAAAATTATTTTATATCATTTTTTCTTTTGGTGCTATTTAAAAACCGCTATTTTTTTAATTATTATTATTATATAAAAATAAAAATTAAAAAAAGACCTACAATTTTGAAAAAGTGTCCCTTACATATTTTTTTTTTTTTTTTGTATTAAAAACATGCTGGCACTGAGGACATTGAAAAAATAAATAAAAGGAGAAGTAGGACCAAAGCTTTTTTGGAGTGCAGTTTGTTCCGTGTTAGTTGATGTCACTCAGCCAGTACAGGCTGGGGAAAGACCGTGACTTTATAGTGGGTATCCACCCAGATGCCTGGACTGGCACCTGGCTCAGCCTCTCAGCAATCCACGAGATCCTAAACCAGCCCCTTCCGCCCACTCCACAGCCCAGCACTCCAGGGAGAGCTGGAGGGGCAGAGCAGAGAGCAGTGAGTGACAGTCTTCGGCTCTCTGCTCAGAGAATACGGGAGAACTGAGCAATCTGTTCTCAGTGAAGAGCGGGTGGGACAGATGCACTTTGTTCTGTTTGCTGCATGCTTCCACTAAAGTTTTTGAAACTTTGTCCTTGCCTGGTCTTGAGTTAATAACGAGGTGTAATGCAAGTAACTGGCACACACATGTCGTTTCCAGCCTGGGTCAGAACGCACACTGGGGTATAAAAAGTACTACAGGAGTAAAGTGGTGCATAGTAAAGTAAGTAACCATGGTTTCACATGCAGCCTGGCGTAAGTGTGTAGATGTGACAGGTGGGATAGCCTCTTGCTAGAAAAGTTGTTGTCGGCACAATCTCCATGAGCAGTCTATCTCCCATAGAACAGGAGCAGACCAGCATCACAGAGATCCTCAGCCTGTGCACAGGTATGGAAGAGAAAAATTGAAATGCATGGAGCCCATGCTAGATGCACAGCGGTGCCCCATTCCATTATTGGGAGCGAGGTAGGGGAGATATGCTGGACAGGTGGAGAGGGCATTGGCTCAGCATGTTCCTCCTAAATGCAACAGTGACAGTAGTGATGTATATTAACATCAAGAGAGTTACTTAAAGTGGATGTAAACCCACTCCCATCCTTTCTAAACTACTGCCATAGTGCTGATCTATAAGGATATAGAGGCCTCCTGCATGTATCCTTACCTGTCAAATATCTCCCCTCTGTCTGTTATAAGAACTGAAAAACTGCAGATTCTGTGGGTGGATCTGTTGTCTGGAGCTCTATGGGATTCGTGATGTCAGTAGATTCCCCGCCCTCCTCTACACTCCCCTTGTCAACATGCATTTTTTCCTATGTATTCTTTACACTAAATTCTGCTATGATCACTAACATCCAGTCAAAATCCAGAAAAGTAACCACATGACTTCAGAAAAGGAGTGGGGGTGGGAATGAAAAAATAATGCCTGTCTCCAGGCTAGTGCATGAGATATGTAAACAACCTGTCACTCACAGCAAGGGGGCGGAACGGACTAAGGTTTTTCTCTGTAAGTCCGTTTTATTTCACTGAACAATAAAAGAGGATTGCTCACAGCTGGATTAACTCTGTGTTGCAAGACTGGGCACAGATGATAGGAAATCTTATACTGTATACTGTACATTGTGACAGTATTTGTAGCTGCTGGCTATTATTTATTTCTTAAGGAGCCTGGAGCTCATCTTTAACATCCGGTTTTCTTCCTGGAGTCCACTTCATACTTCTTGGGCCAGATTGAAGTAGCTCAGCGGATCTATAGAACCGCTCGATCTACGTGAATTAAGATCCGCTCCCGCAAGTTTAGGAGGCAAGTGGCTAATTCACAAACCACTTACCTCCAAACTTGCGACGGCGGATCCTAAATCCCCCGGCGGAATTCTAATTCCGCGGCTAGGGGAGTGTACTATTTAAATCAGGCGCGTTCCCGCGCCGATTTAAATGCGCAGGCGCCGTCCGGGAAATTTCCCGGCGTGCATTGCTCCCACTGACGTCGCTAGGACGTCAGTGGTTTCGACGCTTACGTAAACGACGTCCGTCCTTATTCGAGAACGACTTACGCAAACGACGTTAAAAAATTCAAATTCGACGCGGGAACGCCGGCTATACTTAACATTGGATGCGCCTGATAAAAGAAGGGGTAAGTATACGCCGGGAAAGCCGCTACGGAAACGTCGTAAGAAGACTGCGTCGGGTCCGCGTACGTTCGTGAATTTGCGTATCTCGCTGATTTACATATTATTTATCGTAAATCAGCAGGAACGCCCCCCCGGCACCATTTTTAAAAAAAGATCCGACAGTGGAACACAGTGTAACACTGTCGGATCTAGCCCTATCTATGCGTAATTGATTCTATGAATCAGGCACATAGATAGGACCAGTGTAAGTCAGAGATACGATGGTGTATCTGTAGATACACCGTCGTATCTCTTTGTGAATCTGGCCCCTTGACTTTATCTGGTTAAAGAAAAAGGCCATAATTAAAAGGGACTATAGGGTTCCCAGAGAGAGCATTTTAGAATGGTGTATCCACAGCAAAAGCAAACAATGGATTCAACTCGAACAAGACTCCTGTCCATTCTCTGTAACTGATCTTCCTTGTATCAAATCTCAACTCCTCCAGAAAATTAAAAACCTCCCAGCACAGATACTGAGCTGTCACAGACAGCTGCTAGTCTTGTACTAACGATTGCATTGACATACGTATGTCCCCAATGGCAGTGTCCAGCTCCCAGTGCCCCTTAACTATAGTTTGTCTACCATCTCGGGACTGAATGTGTCTCTCCAAGCCCTTATATGATTAAATATGCCATTTTCATACCACAACAACCTAGGTGCATCATGCTCCTTGCACACAAATCTTCAACTTCTAAACGGATCCAACAATGATGCCTCCAATCAATAGATATAAACCTAGTAGATGGCCCATATCTACTTCACAATTAATCCATCTACCAAAAAGTACTAAGATATCCTGTTGATGTATTTAATGGACATTACAATTCTTTGGAAGCAAAAATTGCCCCCAACATTGTGTTTCAGCCAGCCATACATGGATCAAAATGTGTCCAGTTCAGCAGGGACTGGCCAAAATTTGATCCATGTATGGGCAGGCTGGTTGTACATAAATCCTAAACCTTTGCCTCTCCCCCTTTGTAACCCTTCTTCTATTATTTAATCATAATTACACTTTATAGTAATCCCTCTTTGCTAACATTCCCCCCTCATGATTGCCCCAATATATTTGTCTGCCATATTTCCACATACATATATAAAAGTTAAAAGGATCTAGCCATATCACCTCTGAACCAATTGTTGCCCCATTTAGACCTATACTTTATTAGAATGTATTGATTACAAGATGGCATCGACAATGCTGTTAATCTTTCACTTTTACTATTATCTTACTGTTGTCAATACTGACAATTTCTATGGAAAAGCTGAGGCAACTTTATTCATTGTAATTTTTCTTACATGCTATGTTTGACTTCAATTAAAAATACAATAAAATAATTTTGGACATTTCTTTGAGCTTGATTCCTTTCAACTAGATTGTTAATTTTACCGTAAATTTATATGGCCATGCCCCTGATGACGTCAACTATATGACGAAATGCGTTTGGATGGTACCAGACGTGACATTCACATGCACAGCAGCTGTTAACCAGAAATATTGTATTGCCAATAGAAAAAGGGAAAAAATTGCGCCAACCAATAATAGAAACAATAAAGTCCTTTGTGTTCCCACAAGTGAAAAACGCACCATATAAGTGCATTTATAACATAAGTGAATGAAAAAATCCGGTATCAGAGTCCATAAATGATGAATCCAAACCAGACAACACCCGGTGTGAAGATGATTTTACAGTTGTGAACCGCCACCATATGGACTGAGGCTTACCGAAAGGTAATTAAATAACAGCGTTATTTAAATTACAGCAGGATACTCCAGAGTGCGGGGTCACAGCTTGGGATATACCAGGATTAAACCAGATCACGGCTCTTTAGGAGATCCACGGCGGGATACAGCAGGATATAATATGCAGTACTCGTCCTCATAACATCTCAACAGCCCAGTCGGTTGTAAACATATAAGGAAGGAGACCGCACATAGAGTAGTATGCACTAACAAATTTATTAAAAAAGGTAAAAGGCTACTTACAAACGAAGGTAAATAAGGAGCGAGTAAAACAATTGCCGGCCGGCATCTAACAGGAGCCCTTCCTGTACGCGGTGACGTCACTACACGCCGTCCCAAACGCGTTTCGTCACAAAATGACGTTCTCAATGGGAATGGGCTCTGCAGTGAACCACCGCTTTATATACCCAGGCCTCGCTTTGACTGCCAGGAACCGGAAGTAGTTAAAACGCCATTTTGAAAATGGGAAAACTAATTATTTACTACATACGGGACCTAAAGTACCCAGAACTAAAAGCTAAAAACCATGATCTCCCATGTTCTCTTTTTGGCTCGTCGAGTTTCTCGACAGTTTCCTCGACGAAAATGTACACACGACCGGTTTTCTCTGCAAAAAAATATCTCCCAGCAAGTTTCTTGCTGATTTTTGCCGAGAAACTCGGTCGTGTGTACGAGGCCTAAGCACTTGTCCTTCCACCTCTCTCAGAGAAGTTTTTGGGAATATGTTTTTCTTCACTTTCATGGACTTTGTTTATTTAAGTAAGTCACTTACTATATACAAGAAATACCCAAAGAGCAAAAAAATTTGTTTTAAGCTGCGAGAAAATAAATTGAGATCATTAGCTGGATTCAGAAAGATTTATGCCGGCGTATGAGTAGATACGCCGACGTAACTCTGAATCTGCGCCATCGTAAGTTTAAGTGTATTCTCAAACTGAGATACACTTAAACCTAGCTAAGATACGACAGCCTGCGCCGTCGTATCTTAGGGTGCAATATTTAGGCTGGCCACTAGGTGGCGCTTCCGTTGAGTTCGGCGTAGAATATGTAAATCCCTAGATACGCCGATTCACGAACGTACGTGCGCCTGTCGCAGTAAAGATACGCCGTTTACGTAAGGCATTTTCCGGCGTAAAGTTATGCCATCAAATAGCTGGCCTAGTCAATGTTAAGTATGGCCATCGTTCCCGCGTCAAAATTTGAAAATTTTACGTCGTTTGCGTAAGTCGTCCGTGAATAGGGCTGGACGTAATTTACGTTCACGTCGAAACCAATACGTCATTGCAGCGTACTTTGGAGCAATGCACACTGGGATATGTACACGGACGGCGCATGCGCCGTTCGTAAAAAATATTAATCACGTCGGGTCACGAGTAATTTACATAAAACACGCCCCCCCATCCTCATTTGAATTAGGCGCGCTTACGCCGGCCACATTTACGCTACGCCGCCATAAGTTAGGAGGCAAGTACTTTGTGAATACAGTACTTGCCTCTCTGACTTAAGGCGGCATAGCGTAAATACGATACGCTACGCCGCCTTAAAGATGCGGCTCCCTACTTGAATCTGGCTACAAATTTACAAAAAATATAATTATTTTTTTATTACATAAACATTATAAAAATATAAATAATTATAAAATTAGGGCAGAAACAGCCCTGTGGTCACAATACAAAAGAATGGTTGCCTCTACATATTTCACCACAAACGTGGCTTCTTCTGGAGCTTTTGTAGGATCTTTTTTTAGTACATTACCACCTTTCAAATGTCAATGGTTCCAAAGAATTCCCAAGACCCATCAAGAGGTCCAATGGGATATGTCTGTGCCACAAACAAGTGAGGGGAGAACAATTGCCCTGCAATCACATCTGTTATCTTAAAAAGTTTAACAAATTGATCGACCAATACTCATATCCTTTCCCAAACGCAAACTTCATATACTGATGGCAAATTTCAAGATGATTGTGCCATCTGAGCACTTCCTTCTTTTAATCTACCCGTGTTCCTTAGCTTGGTATCAATATGACAACTATAAACCAGAGAAGATCAAACAGTAATTGATCTATCCCAAGGGAATAACCCTTTTGGGGTTGGGAACCTCACAGGTAACAGGGTGAGTGATACCGAGCTAAGGAACACGGGTAAATTAAAAGAAGGAAGTGCTCAGATGGCACAATCATCTTGACATTTGCCGTCAGTATACAAAGTTTGCGTTTGGGAAAGTAACTATTTATTTTAAAAAAAATTTAGATGGGCATCTTAGCGAACACAATATTTAGGGATATGGTAAGTGGTAAAGAAATAAATACACACACACACACCACCACAGGTTAAACTGGATGGACTGGTATCTTTATTCAGCCTTACCAACTATGTAACAGCTACGAAGGAGATAGCTGATTCATAGATGCAAGCCAAGCAACGAAAAGAGGAATGCAGAGGGAGGGGCAACGTGTCAGCCTCTGAACTCCTCTCGCCATTGTCTGTCATGGAAAAGTGCTCATACCTAAGACAAGCTACAACTTTGATTCAGCCGTCTCCTTCATAGCTATTGTGGGATCAACCGCAGCAGAGAGGAAAGAAAGCATTTGGAAACATAGGACAAATGATTACAGTAATTTGTACCATAGGGGGCAGAACTGTAAAAAACATAATGATAGATCTTGTTTAACTTCTTGCCGACTGCCCCACGTACATTTACTGCAGGGCAGCGGTTCCTCTTGCGCAGGACAAATACCTAATTCTGCACTTCCAGGTCTGTGGCGAGCACGCACGCCACCGGCAACCGGCTCCTGCTGTGAACAGACATTGGGTCCAACGGTACCCGCCAATTGTTTCCGACAGAGGCAGAATGGCGGTCTGCCTATGTAAACAAGGCTGTTCTATTAGCAGCAAAGACAGAGATCCTGTGTTTTTGCTAAGCAGTCTTCCCACAGTTAAAGCACACCCCCCACAGTTAGCAAGCACTCTCTAGGGACACATTTAACCATTTGATCGCCCCTGATGTTAACTGCCAGTGTCATTAGTACAGTGACAGTGCATATTGTTTAGCATTAATCACTGTATTGGTGTCACTGGTCCCTAAAAAAGTATCAAAAGTGGCACTTAGTGTCCGATTTTTCCACCGCAATATAGCAGTCCAGTCCTGCTGATTGCCGCCATTACTAGTAAAAAAAATATAATAATAAATAAAAATATCCCATAGTTTATAGATGCTATAAGTTTTGTGCAAACCAATCAATATACTCTTATTGGGATTTTTCCCCAAAAAATATACAGCACAATAAATATTGGCCTAAATTGAAGAAATTCAATTTTTTTATATTTTTTTTTATTGGATGTGTTTTAGAGCAGAAAGTAAAAAATATTATTATTTTTTTCTTTATTTTTTAATTGTCAGTATTGTTTTTGTTTATAGCGCAAAAATTAAAAACCGCAAAGGTGATTAATACCACCAAAATAAAAATCCATTTGGGAGAAGAAAAAAGGGACATAAATTTTGTTTGGGTACAGCGTCTCACAAGCGTGCAATTGTCAGTTAAAGTAACGCAGTGTCGTATCACAAAAAATGGCCTGGACACACCGGGGGTAAACCTTCCTGAGCTGACATGGTTAAATCCTAACCATGATATAAATTACAACAGGGATGACAAAGATCCTGTCATACCTGGGAGGATGAGTAAACCTAATACAGTGGAACCTTGGATTACGAGCATAATCCTTCCTGGAGAATGCTTGTAATCCAAAGTACTTGCATATCAAAGTGAGTTTCCCCATAGAAGTCAATAGAAACTAAAATAATTTGTTCCACATTGACTTCTATGGCATGCAGTACCGCATGTGGCCAGAGGTGGGGGGGGCGGAGAGACTCAGAAATACTCGGAGACCGTTCGGCTGCATTCGACTCCGGGGCCCCTGCACCTCTGGCCAAATATGGTACTGCACACAGGCTTGAATTCTGCTCGTTTTGCGAGACAACACTCACAAACCGAGTCAGGATTAAAAAAAAAAATCTTGTTTTGCGAAACGTTTGTCAACCACGTTACTCGAAAACCGAGGTTCCACTGTATTCTCAGATGGGGCTCTGTCATTTTATTTTTTACATATTTTATCATGGCACAGATACAGTGCTAATATTTTGAGGGATCTTTGGACTATAGAAGTTACAAATGTTGCAAAAATTATTGGAATAGTTCCTTCAAAATGCCCTCAATATACTCTGCATATCAAATGTAAATGCACATAGTGCTTCATCCTAGGTCATCTATAATGATATAAACTCCATGGACTGTATGGTGTGTACATCTTTGTTTAGAAACCTAGATCCTTTAATAGTGTTTTACAATACTGTACACCAGGGCTCAAAATTTCAAGTCCTGAGCTACTAGCCAGGCCTCAAGAGTTACTCGCCACCAGTTGCCCCACCTAATTCATACACTGCCCTGCGCCTAATTGCACCCGTAAACACGCCCTCGTAGATTATCTCATGGAATGACAATGTTTTATGCAGAATCAAGTTACAAAATTAAATACTACCAACAACAACTTTAACAAAATGGGACAGGGCACTGGGGGCAGTCCAGAGGGACAGGGCACTGGGGGCAGACCAGAGGGAAAGGGCACTAGAACTGTGTCTCTTCCCCATTCTCTTGCTGTCTCCTCTGCAACTCCCATCCATCCTCTCTCTTTCTCCCATTCATCTCATCATCAGGAGCCTGTGTGTGCGGCTCCATGCTTGCATGTCCCCACTTCCCCCTTTTATTCAGGCTGGCAGAGAGGAGAGGAGCTGCAGCACAGCGGGATGGAGTACAATCCAGCGCTGAGATCCACACAACTGCACAGCCATTGACACCATAGCACAGCGCACACTGACAGCGCACAGCACACATTGAGACCAGTCTGCTCACAGTGCTCAGGCTAAATTGTTGGACACTTACATAGAGCACAAGGAGAAGAAAACTGCACAAACTAGAAGGCTGCCGCTCTCATGTCAGGGCAACTTTCAGTGAGCGCTGCACCGGAGTGGTAATTTTTGCAATCCTCCACCTCACTCATTACTTTCTGCCCTCCAGCTACATTGTTCGGGGCCCGGGGGAGGGGGGCAGGCTCAGAGAGGTCATACTGTTGGGTCCCATGGCTTAATGAGAATTGTAAGGAGAGCACCTGTGTACTGCTCTGCCTGTGCGCGGCTCACCAGACTACTTTTCCCGAGCAAGCACCTTTCCTCTTCGGCCGCCAATCTCATCTGGACTCTAAGTGTAGGCACAGATTGGAGGGAGATTGGTCATGTAGCCCTGTCATCACTCGCCCCCAGCTTAAATCCACTCGCCAAATGCTAGTAGGCGAGTGGAAATTTTGAGGGCTGCTGTACACAGTGCCCTTCCTCCTGCTGCATATATTATTTATATTACATTTTAATAATTCTTATTTGTCAGTTCCTACATTTTTGAAGAAACTTTACAAATAGTTGTACCTTTGAAAGAAAGTCTTTCACATTCAAAAAATGAATCTACTTCAGCCTTTGATTTTGGTAGAAAATCAAGAAGGCTAAATGTACCTTATTTATCGGGGTAAAGATTTTTGGGCCAGATTCACGTAGCCCGGGCGCAACTTAACTTTTCCAATTTAAGTTACACCGCCGCAATTTTTCCAAGTTAGTGCCCGATCCACAAAGCACTTACCTGGAAATTTGCGGCGGTGTATCCTAAATCCGGCCGGCGCAAGGCGGGCCAATTCAAATGGGGCGAGTCCCATTTAAATTAGGCGCTCTCCCGCACCGGACGTACTGCGCATGCTCCCGACGCAAATTTCCCGACATGCTTTGCGCAAAGTTACGATGCGCCAAGGTTTTGTGAATCGCGACGGGTAAAAAAAAGTTGCGTCGGGAAAAAAAGAGTTGCGCCGGGAAAAAAAATGTTTTTTTTAAAAATTTGACAGCGACGCGGGAAAGACGGGTACACTTTTACATGGTGTACTAACTTTACACTTTGTAAAAGGTACCCTATCTTTGCGATGGCAAACTAACACTTACGGCAACTTAACAAAGGGAAAAAGCTTTGTGGATCTCCGTAAGTGCTAATTTGCATACCCGACGCTGGTTTACGACGGGAACTCCCCCCAGCGGCGGTACTGCATCCTAAGATCCGACAGTGTAAGTCCATTACACCTGTCGGATCTTAGGGCTAGCTATGCGTAACTGATTCTATGAATCAGCCGCATAGTTAGAAACAGAGATACAACGGCGTATCAGTAGATACGCCATCGTATCTCTTTTGTGAATCTGCCCCTAAGTACTTACAGTTTTGGTGTCTTGCGCCGCGTCCATTGGGGGCCTCGTAGGGTCCGCCGTCCGTCTGCGGCTTCGGGTGTCCTCTTCGTCAGGTCCGGCGTCCTTCTGCGGCGTCCTCCCCGCTCGATTCTTTTCAAAGTCACCAACACCTAAAGGAAGCCACCAAAGCCTGGGGTCCAATGTAACAATACTTTCCTTATTTCTTCTTTTTTTTTTCTAGGTATTTTATTTAGTGGGTGGGAAACAAGTGGACCTTTTGGCCCGGATTCACAAAGCACTTACGCCGACGTATCTCGAGATACGCCGCGTAAGTGCAAATATGCGCCGTCGTATCTATGCGCCATGCCCACAAACTGAGATACGCCTAAAAATAGGCTTCATCCGACCGACGTAACTTGCCTACGCCGGCATATCGTGGGCGCATATTTACGCTGGACGCATGTGGCGCTCCCATTGATTTCCTATTCAAATATGGAAATGAGGGAGATACGTCGATTCACGAACGTACTTGCGCCTGACGCATAATATACGCCGTTTGCGTAAGTTGTGCGTCCGGCTAAAAAGTTATTCCCCATATATGAGGCGCAACCCATGCAAAGGTATGGACCAGGGAACACAAACCGTTGTATCTTTTGTCGTTTACGTTGTACGTGAATATGACTAGGCGTAGGTTACGTTCACGTCGTAGGCAGTGATCCGGCGTATCTTAGGGAGTAGTTCCGTGATTGTGAGCATGCGCACTGGGATGCGTCCACGGGACGACGCATGCGCAATAGGCGATTCGTATCTATCTGGCGCTCGGCCCATCATTTGCATGGGGTCACGCCTTATTAGCATGGCTCACGCCCACTTCCACTTACGACGACTTACGACTTGGAAACCCAGCGCAGATTTGGCAGCACTGGCTTTGTGAATCCAGTGCTTGCCTCTCTGCTCTGCGTCGGCGTAGCGTAAAGAAGATACGCTACGGCGGCATAAATATGCGCCGATGTATGTGAATCCGGGCCTTTGTGTTTTCATTCAAGGTCCGCTTGAAAATAAGCAATCTGTGGGTTACAATACTTTATACATCACTGCCGCTCTTTGCAAAATATTTTTTAACAAGCTACTCGCATTTTAGAAGTATACTCTTTTGAAGAGTTTTATTCCAAGATTTACCTGCAGTCTTGGCTCAGACATAAGTAAGAAACACATTAAACCAGCATGTCATGCATGCATAAAATATACATGGTTTCCTGAATGCATGCCCTTTACCCTTCTTGCGGTCTAAATTTCATGATACAATCACTTTCTGATAACCGCCTAATGACTATACCTGGAAATAAACATGTTTTCAAGGAAAGAGGCATATTTAACACCTTCATGATGAAGGTAAAACAAATCTTAATGCATGAACACAGTTTTGTAATGTGTTAGTAAAACTGTACTGATACTGATAGTAAAAAGTCACTGATACTAAATAAAAATGCTTGTTTTTAATCCTCCTAACTAAAACACACTGGGGCAGATTCATCAAGGGGATACGAGGGCGGATCTCCTGATCCGCCGTCGTATCTCTGAGATCCCACGGTCGGATCTATGCGACTGATTCATAAGAATCAGTTCCGCATAGATCTCCCTTGGATCCGACTGGTGTAAGTGACTTACACCAGTCGGATCTTAGGCTGCAATCTACCGCCGGCCACTAGGTGTCGTCGCAGTTTTTTACGCGTCGGATATGCAAATGAGGAGAACCGCCGATTCAAGACCGAACGCCCGCCGCTTTTTTTTTATGTCGTTTGCGTTCGGCTATTTCCGGCGAATAGTTACCCCTGCTATATGAGGGGTAGCTAATGTTAAGTATGGCCCTCGTTCCCGCGCCGAGATTCAAATTTTTACGTTGTTTGCGTAAGTCGATCGGGAATACGGATGGCCGCAATTGACGTAGCCGCCGAAAACATTGACGTCCTAGCGACGTCATTTGGAGCATGCGCACTGGCAAATTTCGCCGGCGACGCATGCGCAGTTAAATCGGCGCGGGAACGCGCCTGATTTAAATTGTACACTCCCCCTAGCCGCGGAATTTGAATTCCGCCAGGGGGAGTTACGATCCGACGGTGCAATTTTCTAGGTAACCGGCGAGTAGGGGGCGTGTTTCATTTAAATGAAGCGCGTCCCCGCGCCGAACGAACTGCGCATGCACCGTCTCTAAATTTCCCGCCGTGCATTGCGCTAAATGACATCGCAAGGACGTCATTGTTTTGACGTGGACGTAAATTACGTCCAGCCCCATTCACGAACGACTTGCGCTGAAAAAAAAATATTTTCGAATTTGATGCGGGAACGACGGCCATACTTAACATTGCGTACGCCACCAAATAGCAGCTTTAACTATACGCCGAAAAAAGCCGAATGGAAACGACGTAAAAGAATGCGACGGCCGCTCGTACGTTCGTGGATCGTCGGAAATAGCTAATTTGCATACTCGACGCGGATTACGACGGGAACACCACCCAGAGGACGCCGAAGAATTGCATCTAAGATCTGAAGGCGTACGCCTGTCGGATCTAACCCAGATGCCGTCGTATCTTGTTTTGAGGATTCAAAACAAAGATACGACGCGGGAAATTTGAAAGTACGCCGGCGTATCACTAGATATGCCAGCGTACTCTCTTTGTGGATCTGCCCCTTAATTATTATTATTTTTTTTTTTTTTTTACACACATTTTTTCATTTACAATCTTCTAGAAATAGATCGATAGATAGATAGAAAACTAAAGAGATGGGCTATATAGTGACTGATCAATGTGATAGCCAATCACAGGTTGTCACAAGGATCGTGTGATGGAGAGACGGTCCTCCCTTGTTAGCATGTGACCTGGAATGTTGGTGACAGCTCAGTCTTTGTGCTGGAAGCCCTCTTAGCACAAGCACAGGTATACATACTGGGCCAGATTCACAAAGAGTTACGTTGGCGTATCAGTAGATACGCCGTCGTAAGTCAGAATCTGCGCCGTTGTATATTTAAGCATATTCTGGAAACCAGATACGATTAAATTAGGCTAAGATACGAGCGGCGTAAGTCTCCTACGCCGTCGTATCTTAGGATGCATATTTACGCTGGCCGATAGGTGGCGCTTCCGTTGTTTTCCACGTCGAATATGCAAATGAGCAAGATACGCTGATTCACGAACGTGCGTACGCCCGTCACAATTAGTTACGCCGTTTACGTAAGACATACGCCGGCGTAAAGTTAAAGCATGTCTCTAGGTGGCGCAGCCCATGCAAAGTATGGACGTCGGAAAGCGTATCTTTTTACGTCGTTTGCGTAAGTCGTACGTTCAAAACGTCAATTACATGTGGTCATGCTTTATTAGCATAAAACACGCCCACCTATTCCCAATTTGAATTAGGTGCGCTTACGCCGGCACATTGCCTCTCTAACTTACGGCGGCGTATCGTAAATACGATACGCTAGGCTGGCTCAAACATACGCCGCCCTACGTGGATCTAGGCCACTGTATTTGCAGCTCTATGGAAGAAGACCTACTTCAGTGAAGCCATGTATGTGTGTACGCTCAGTGGGAAGGGATTAACCACTTGCCGACCAGGTAACGGCGATATACATCGGCGAATGGCACTGCTGGGCAAAGCAACGTACCTGCATGTTGCTTTGAATTTGCTGCCGTGCGGGCACGAGCTCTGTGACCATGCTTGCAGGACCCGTGGACTCGATGTCCGCCGGTGTCTTGCAATCGTGTCACGGAGCTGCAGAACGCAAGGATACCTATGTAAACATGGCATTTCCCTGTTCTGCCTAGTGACAGGAGCATGTCATTGGGAGCAGTAATCACTGTTGTGTCACTTGTAGCCCAGCCCCCCCACAGTTCAATTAACTCCCTAGGACACTTAACCCCTTCATCGCCCCTAGTGTTTAACCCCTTTCCTGCCAGTGTCATTTACACAGTAATCAGTGCATTTTTATAGCACTGATCGCTGTTTAACCACTTCCCGCCCGGTCAATGGACAATTGCCATCCGGGAAGTGGCTGTGAAATCCTGACTGGATGTCTATTGACGTCCTGCAGGACGATCTCGGTAAAGAGCCTCCCGCGGAGGCTCTTTACCACGTGATCAGCCGTGTCCAATCACGGCTGATCATGATCTAAACAGAAAAAGCTGTTGATGGCTCTTCCTCACTCGCGTCTGACAGACGCGAGTAGAGGAGAGCCGATCGGCGGCTCTCCTGACAGGAGGGGTTCGCGCTGATTGTTTATCAGCGCAGCCCCCCCTCGGATGCCCACACTGGACAACCAGGGAAGCCCACACTACACCACCAGGGAAGGGCAGTAAAAAAAAAGGGCAGCAAAAAAAAGAGAATAGATGCCAATCAGTGCCCACAAATGGGCACTGACTGGCAACATGGGCACAAGTGATGCCCAGCAATGCCATCAGTGCCACCCCTCAGTGTCCATCAGTGCCCATCCATGCCCAGTGCCCATCCATGCCCAGTGCCCGCCCATGAGTGCCTATGAGTGCCCATCAGTGCCGCCTATGAGTGCCCATCAGTGCCGCCTATGAGTGCCCATCAGTGCCGCCTATGAGTGCCCATCAGTGCCGCATACCAGCGCCGCCTATCAGTGCTGCCTATCGGTGTCCATCAGTGCCGCCTCATCGGTGCGCATCAGTGCCACCTCATCAGTGCCCATACTCAAAGTAGAAAACTTACTTATTTACAAAAAAAAATTAACAGAAATAAATAAACTTTATTTTTTTCAAAATTGTCAGTCTTTTTTTAGTTGTTGCGCAAAAAAAAATCCCAGAGGTGATCAAATACCACCAAAAGAAAGCTCTATTTGTGGGAACAAAATGATAAAAAAATTGTTTGGGTACAGTGTAGCATGACCGCGCAATTGTCTTTCAAAGTGCGACAGTGCTGAAAGCTGAAAATTGGCTTGGGCAGGAAGGTGCGTAAGTGCCTGGTATGGAAGTGGTTAAATGACAATGGTCGAAAAATAGTGTAAGTGTCCGATGTGTCCGCCATAATTTTGCAGTCACGATAAAAAACGCTGATCGCCGCCATTACTAATAAAAAAATAATAATAAAAATGCCATAGAACTATCCCCTATTTTGTAGACGTTATAACTTTGCGCTAACAAACCAATATACGCTTATTGCGATTTTTTACCAAAAATATGTAGAAGAATACATATCGGCCTAAACTGAAAAAGAAATTATTATTTTTTATATATTTTTGGAGGATATTTATTATAGCAAAAAGTCAAAAAATATTTCTTTGTTTTCAAAATTGACGCTCTTTTTTTGTTTATAGCCCAAAGTTAAAATACCACCAAATGAAAGCTCCATTTGTGGGAAAATAAATTTTGTTTGAGTGCAACTTCGCAATTGTCAGTTAAAGCGACGCAGTGCCGAATCTCAAAAAGTGCTTTGGTCAGAAAGGGGGTAAATTCTTCCGGAGCTGAAGTGGTTAAAGAAACTGTAAAAAACTGTAAAAAAACAAAAAGTAGTAATCAGTTGAATTTTAATTTTGAACTAGATAGAATAACTGAAATTACATTTTGATTGACTCTATGGATAATTGCATTTTGCACAGTGCCATTGTCATAGTAAAGTAAACCTGTGTGTTCCACGTGATGACCAAAGTAACAATGCTGTCTATTAGATAACAGGTGCCATGGGGGGAAAAAAAGAACCTGAAGTGGAGGAAACGTGTATGGACATAAATAGCTGCCACTGCTCATCTTCATTTAAAATGTTGGTTGTTGGCTGCTTCTGACATATACTTTACTTTCTAAGTCAATGGATTAGAACCAGCATTCACTTAATGAGGTCAGAGAAAAGTCAGATCCACTGATCTGCATATCTGCTCCAGGTCAGTATTTGCCTTTGGATCAACAGAAGAGCAAAGCAACTAGCAAGTTTCAAAATCCAGCCAAAACTTTTTTTTAGAGATGCGTTAGAACTTCTGTTGTCTTTTTTTTTGCTGTGTCCACATTTAGGAGATTCACGCTCTCTTCTTTTGTCTATTTCCTGGGTGTTAGACAGAAACCCCCGTTTTTAACGCATACTGTTAGACAGGTTATTTTGGTTGGTCGCAGGCTGGTGGGTAAGTTGGAGGTTTGTAACCCGGGGACTGCCTGTAATACACTCTTCAAATGTGCTTTAACTACTTGCCGACAAGCCACCGCAGTTATACGGCGGCAGGTCGGCTTCCCTGCACGAGAGCCCGTAGCTATACGTCGGGCTCTCGAAGCGGCCTCTAGGGGCACGTGCGAGCCCCCCGCTCGTCCCTGACTCCCGTGCGCGTGCCCGGCAGGCGCGATCGCCGCCGGGCACCCGCGATTGCTCGTTACAGAGCGGGGAACGGGAGCTGTGTGTGTAAACACACAGCTCTCAGTCCTGTCAGTGGGGGAAATTCTGATCTTCTGTTCATACAATGTATGAACAGCGATCAGTCATTTCCCCTAGTGAGGTCATCCCCCCCTACAGTTAGAACACACCCAGGGAACATACTTAACCCCTTCAACGGCCCCTAGTGTTAACCCTTTCCCTGCCAGTGGCATTTTTATAGTAATCCAATGCATTTTTATAGCACCGATCGTTATAAAAATGCCAATGGTCCCAAAAATGTGTCAAAAGTGTCCGAAGTGTCCGCCATAATGTCGCAGTACCAAAAAAAAACGCTGATCGCCGCCATTACTAGTTAAAAAAAAAATATTAATAAAAATGCCATAAAACTACCCCCTATTTTGTAAACGCTATAACTTTTGCGCAAACCTATCAATAAACGTTTATTGCTATATTTTTTTTACGAAAAATATGTAGAAGAATACGTATCGGCCTAAACTGAGGAAAAAAAAGTTTTTTATATATTTTTGGGGAATATTTATTATAGCAAAAGGTAAAAAATATTCATTTTTTTCAAAATTGTCGCTCTATTTTTGTTTATAGCGCAAAAACTAAAAACCGCAGAGGTGATCAAATATCACCAAAAGAAAGCTCTATTTGTGGGAAAAAAAAGGACGCCAATTTTGTTTGGGAGCCACGTCGCACGACCACATAATTGTCAGTTAAAGCGACGCAGTCCCGAATCGCAAAAAGTGCTCTGGTCTTTGACCAGCAATATGGTCCGGGGGTTAAGTGGGTAAAATCCATGGTTTTCCAAGTTTGAACAAAAAAATAATGACGTTGTGCTATGGGGCTGGTATGAAAATATTTCCAGGGCTGGTTTTTATTCCCAGTCCGGTACTGTACACAAGGAGCTCTAGAGTTACACAGAGGGTTTACCCCTTGGTGGGACCCTGAAACGGGACTAAAAGGGAACCATGTTACCATAAGTTTGGAACTGTTATGCTGCGTGCACACAATCGGAAATTCCAACAAGAAAACCGTGGATTTTTTTCCAACGGGATGTTGGCTCAACCTTGTGTTGCATACACACGGTCACACAAAATTACGACCGTCAAGAATGTGGTGACGTACAACACTACAACGAGCCGAGAAAAATTAAGTTCAATGATTCCGAGCATGCATAGGATTTTTGTGCGTCGGAATCGCATACAGGACGATCGGAATTTTTTGCTGTCGGAAATTCGGACAGAAAAAGTCAGATGGAGCCTACACACGGTCGGAATTTCCGACCAAAAGCTCACATCGAAGTTTTCTTGTCGGAATTTCCGATCATGTGTACGCGGCATTACAGGCCACAGGTATGAGACACCACAGCATAGACCAAGTCCAGTCTAATATTTGAAAAATAACTCTGTTCTGTTGTAACTTGTTACAATGCCCGTGAGATTGATGGATGAACTGTAATGTGAAGAGAGGAATTGTACATTCTGCCATTTCATTCTGTAAAATAATTTGCTGGTTACGAGAGTAAAATTGAGCTGCTAAAGTGAATGGAAGGTGTTAATGAAGTGTAAGCCTTCTTATTACCTACTGGGAGTAAAAGTAAAAAAAGTAAGGAGGAGCAGCCAGTACGGGGAAAGAGGCAGTGATGGCCAGTGACAGAAGATCTGTAGGAGGGATAGATTGGTGGCTGTATGGTCTACCCATTTCTACTCTTCTAAGCATCAGGAATCCTAAGCTAGGGCCCAGTGTGTAGCAGAATCCTGGACCTGGATTATGGGTGTGCAGGCCCTGTGAAGTATACAGCAACTTCCTTCCATGCATTCAGACTGAAAAGTAAAGTGTAACGTGCAGGGCTGGTGCAAGGATTTTTGACAACCTGGGCGAAACCTCATTTTGCAGCCCCCCTGGCTCCACCCCGAATCCACCTCCTTTGTCCAAGCATCGGTGTGACAGAAGGGGGCGCTAGAGGAAGCATGCGGTTGCAGTAGAGAGCACTGATCATAAAGGCACGCAGGGGATGTTTGTTTATGTTCCTTTATTTATGTCGCCTCTATAATGACACTACAGAGCGCTGCCTGAGTAACATGCAGCAAAGGCATCCTCTGCATCCCCCTGTGCACAATTTATCCAAGCAGTGTCCACTAGAGGTTATAACATTTATTAGAGAGGTATTTATAAAACAGCATTGAAAACTTACATAGCGCAGAGAGTAAGGAAACCAGAGGCCAGGCGCACTAGGCAGCAGTCTACCATGCAGAGCACACTTTTGCCTTGTGCTAAATAAAACACACACTTCATCTTAATGTAATAATGCTTCTTAAGCTAAAATTCACTCACCTTCCATTCGATTCCCATTCATTCAAATCAAGAAACATCACCACACATCTCAGTTCTCATCTCAGCATCACAGCATCACAGCAATCACTGACTGCCGACGCCCTCACAGGGTCCTTTTATTAGAAATCCCCCCAGGAAGTGATGTCACAGCATGTGATCTCCTCTATAGGAAGTGAGCTCACAGGTTGTGAGCTCCACCCAGCAGATGCCCATATATGGATTTGACAACACAGGATGTGATAATACATGATAACCCTTCCAACAGGGATATTTAAAAACATACAATACAATACAAATACAAAACAGCAGCATGATACAACAACAACATGAACACAGTTCCTGATCAGGGAAGATTATATGCAAGTTTACGCTCATGCCACCATATTTATGTTGATCAGACACAAAGGCGATAAGAGCATACATACGCTAAACCAATAATGCTTTGCAGAGCGGACACATCCCCCCCGGCGAACGTCTGTGCATCACACAGGGGCCCTTTCGCCGGCCGACATTCCCACTCCGCAAACACCCTTCTCCAAATCAGGAAGTTTATCTAAACCAGCGTCAGTCTGCCCCAGTCAGCTCTTTAGAGCGGGTTACATAGTTACATAGTTAGTCAGGTTGAAAAAAGACACAAGTCCATCCAGTTCAACCACAAAAAAAATAAACAAACAAAATAAAAAACATAGTACAATCCCATACACCCAACTCCATACCCACAGGTGATCCAGAGGAAGGCAAAATTAGGGTTGCGGGAGAATTAACACTGGGTGAAACTATGACAACACATATTAAATACATCTTGAAATTTCCACAACAATTTTTCCAACATATGTTGACTGGTTAAACATACTGAAACACACCACATCTTGATTAGTGACATCCTTTAAATTCTTCATTATGTTTTGTTAACATAAATTGGCACACCCTGCCCCAGATAAACAGTAAATGAGCAATTACTGGTTTCTAAGTGTCCAGTGTATTAATGGGCTATAACATGAATTTGTAGGACAATGATTCAATTATACTGCATTGTGCTTTAGGATTTTCATTGCATTTATAGAAAAAAAGTTCAAGCCCTTTTACTAATTGGAACATTTTGGGGGAGCATGAAGGGAATGGGAATACGGTGGGACTATAGTGCTAAAGTACATTTTCTTTAGACACATTCAAAGTGTTGTTACGCTGCTGCCATCATACGGGTAGAAAATACAAAAAAAAAAATAATAATCAAGAAAAGGCATTAATAGTATTGTGATGTAAATTTCACATACTGTAGTTATAAATAGAGAGGTTGATTAGTTAGGCGAGAAACTTGAGCTTGTCACCAAATCGTGCATTTGATCCCTGAATTGGTAATCCAAGTCAAGCCTATTGTCACCTGTGGTATCCTATATATACCACACTGTTTCTTCCATTTCAGCTCTGTCACCTTACGCATCCTCTGTATTTCTACGAGTACCATCTCCTCCCACTACACAAGGTGAGTCCATTTAAACTATGTTCTGCCTGATGAATATATACTTCTTAAGACTGATATTGCATCAAATATCAATATAAATGTATTTCTTTTCATTTTCTTTCTTTTAATTACAAAAATAATTGTATTAACTCAAATGTAATTTATGTTTGACTTACCGTACTTACTTTTTTTTTTTATTACAACCCTAAGGTACCCTGCTTCCAAATAAAATCACCAAAAACTGCTAGATTTTATGCTATCATGTATAGTTGTGCAATCTATTATCTGGAATTTGTATTTATTTTGCTTTTTTCATGAAGTTCAGAAACCAAATTGACAATATAGTAAATGAATGTTGTTAGTTATTAAAACTTAGGTGACATATGTAGACTGAAGCTGTGTTCTCCAGACTGCCTAGGGATAGCAAAGCATTTTTGTTCTTTGCTCCCAGCTTCTTGAATCCAAACAAAGAGTAAAAAGGCCAAGCTGGGTGAAATGGAGCCAGACGTTATTCTCTATAGCCAGACCCAGAGAATGAGCATTATACCAGAAGTACTCTGAGTACATAAACACTGAACCAGCCCTGGAGAGGTAGTGCAATGCAAACTTGCCTGAATTTCAAGAGTTTATCTATAATTAACTTATAATTTTAAGAGACATAAACAATTTATATGGTAGTGTAACAGGCAGAGTGGCAAATAATTGCTATTTTAATGACATTTAGGATAATGCAGAGGGTATCCTATCCTGAAAAAAAATATTCCAATTTCATAGATATTTTACTTGCATTAAAGAGTCTTTTATCTTTTTTTTTTTATCTTCTGTCCTTTATCTTTTGTTGTGCAAAAATCATAGCATTTTGTCTGCAGTTAAAAAAATGAAAAAGATAAGTTAATGATGCAACTGTAAGAAAAATAAAAAAATAAAATGGGGTTGGGACTTTGTATGAGGCATGTGGTATGCACCACCACAGGCCTCCATCCCTGTAAGGGTGTAAAAAATGGAGGGTTGGGACTTTAAATGAGATGCGATTATAGCAGTATGCGATTAAGTATATATATGGAAAATAAAAAAAAATTGTTTCCATAATGACCAAGCTCAAAAATATCAACCCAAGAAGCAATGATGCAACTGTAAATATTATATATATATATATATATATATATATATATATATATATATATATATATATATATATATATATATATATATATATATATATATATATATCCTGTAAATTATACTTTTCTTAACGTAACTCTGTTGCTGATAATGATAGTTGCTTGGCTGCTTTGCTAACCTTTATTACTATTATTATTTTATTATTATATAACTATTATTATTTATTAGCCTTTATTACTTGCTATGCCACTGATCTGCAACAAGTATACAAATCAGGAAAACTAGAGCAAGGGCAGATCTCCTAATCTACATACTGTGCTATCTCCAGGTTAGTCTTGAAGTCAGAGGGTCACCATGGTAGTCAGGACGTTTTTTTTTAGGAGAGGTCAGCAACTGCAGCCTTCCTGTTTTTGCTAACATGGTTAAGTATAATTGAGTTTTTTCAATAACAGACTGGTGAATGAATAGATCATCGTCTGGAATATAGAAAGAAGATAAAACAATTCTATTAATTTTCTATTAAATTCAACCTGGCAAACTTATTTAGCAAAGCCATTTAAAACGTATAAAATCACAAGAATCCAAAATACTAAATAACAAAAAAGAAAACAAAATGTCAAATACCAAACATTTCGTTTCAAGGTGTGTTTAGGGGTTATTTGCTTTTTTTATTGGAAATATATGGGCATATTTGTAAAGCAGTGAATGTGAAATTTACCAAACATTTACTGCAGGTGAATGTTCCTGGTACTGAATGCCACACTCACTGCTTTTACATATGCCCAATAGTGTTGCATTTCTGCATCATTATCATCCTTATTACAAATGATTGTCTACAGCACCACTGTCTTTTGGTGGAACAATTCGTTGTGAAAAGTATTTATAAATTAAATTGCACTTAATATTCACCCTATGTTTTCTGCTTACAGATTCAAAATGAGTCTCAACGACATGCTTAGTGCTTCTGACATTTCTGCTGCTCTAAGGGAGTGCCAAGGTAAAGCTTAATTGTGTAAATATTCAATTTCATTATCCAATCACATGCAGATTAAATAAGTAAACAGTGGGCTAGATTCAGATACCTTTATGCGGGCGTAGCGTATCTCCAATACGCTACGCCGCCGTAACTTTGAGAGGCGAGTATGGTATTCAGAAAGATTTTGCGGCCGAAGTTACGGCAGCGTAGCGTATTAGGGCCGGCGTAAGCCCGCCTAATTCAAATGTTGAAGCTGTGGGCGTGTTTCATGTAAATTAAGTGTGACCCCATGTAAATGACGTTTCTAACAAATGGCGCATGCGCCGTCCATGAACGTATCCCAGTGCGCATGCTCCAAATCACGTCGCAAATAGTCAATGCTTTCGACGTGAACGTAACCTACGCCCAGCCCCATTCACGGACGACTTACGCAAACAACGTAAAACGTGAAAAATTTTACGCGGTTCCGACCATGTTTTTGGTGGTTTATCTTTACGCCTGAAAACGCCTTACGTAAACAGCGTATCTTTACTGCGACGGGCAAGCGTACGTTCGTGAATAGGCGTATCTTGCTGATTTACATATTCTAGGCGCCCCTAGCGGCCAGCGTAAATAGGCAGTTAAGATACAACGGCGTAGGAGACTTACGCCGGCCGTATCTTAGCAACATTTAAGCGTATCTCAGTTTGAGCATACGCTTAAAGTTGCGTTGCCGCGGATTCGGACTTACAACGCCGTATCTACTGATACGCCCGTCGTAAGTCTATATGAATCTGGCCCATAGTCTTTTTTCCCCCAATATTGGAAAACTAAAGTGAATCCTAACACATTTTATTGTGTGAACATTCTCAAATCATTTGGTAAATCTGAATTTCTACATATATTTGAAAATAAATAAGCAGGAATAACCTTATATAATTATTTATTCATTTATTTGGCAGTTGTCAATTGTTAAAAGAAAACTTATATACATATGAGTATGAGTATCATACAATTGTACATTAAAATATAAAAACAACAGAAATAAAAATAAACAAATTGATATCTACAATAGTTTCAGATTGAAGTGAGTCTCTGTATCTGTTTAACCACTTAAGCCCCGGACCAATATGCAGCCTAAAGACCCAAGGTGTTTTTACAGTTCGGGACTGCGTCACTTTAACAGACAATTGCGCGGTCGTGCGACGTGGCTCCCAAACAAAATTGGCGTCCTTTTTTCCCCACAAATAGAGCTTTCTTTTGGTGGTATTTGATCACATCTGCGGTTTTTATTTTTTGCGCTATAAACAAAAATAGAGCGACAATTTTGAAAAAAATGCAATATTTTTTACTTTTTGCTGTAATAAATATCCCCCAAAAACATATATAAAAACATTTTTTTTCCTCAGTTTAGGCCGATACGTATTCTTCTACCTATTTTTAGTAAAAAAAATTGCAATAAGCGTTTATCGATTGGTTTGCGCAAAATTTATAGCGTTTACAAAATAGGGGATAGTTTTATTGCATTTTTTAATTTTTTTTTTTTTACTACTAATGGCGGCGATCAGCAATTTTTTTCGTGACTGCGACATTATGGCGGACACTTCGGACAATTTTGACACATTTTTGGGACCATTGTCATTTTCACAGCAAAAAATGCATTTAAATTGCATTCTTTATTGTGAAAATGACAGTTGCAGTTTGGGAGTTAACCACAGGTGGCGCTGTAGGAGTTAGGGTGCACCTAGTGTGTGTTTACAACTGTAGGGGGGTGTGGCTGTAGGAATGACGTCATCGATTGTGTCTCCCTATAAAGGGGATGACACGATCGATGCGCCGCCATAGTGAAGCACGGGGAAGCCGTGTTTACATACGGCTCTCCCCGTTCTTCAGCTCCGGGGAGCGATCGCGACGGAGCGGCTATAAACAAATAGCCGCGCCGTGGTCCCGGATCGCTCCCCGAGCGGACCCGACCTCCGCATGTAGCGGGGGGGGTCCCGGTCGGACCCCCCACCCGCTAATAGGCAAGGACGTACGTGTACGCCCATGTGCCTGTACGTGCCATATTGTGGACGTATATGTACATGCCGGGGTCGGGAACTGGTTAATTAAAACATTTTCTAATTTGTTTGCATTTCAATTATAATAATACATGCTAAAAATTATATTCATTTATATAATACATTAAATCCTTTTCGAACTTCCACTATATATTTTTTAAATTACATTGGCCTACACTACATAGTTTACTTTTTAAATATTTGAAATTATTTCAAAATAATTTAACAAGAATTTTGAAAAGTTAAGCTGTTTTTTTTGTATTTTTGACACTTGAAAATTTGATTTCAAGATAGTAGTTTGGCTGCAAAACCCCACAGTTGAATATAAAAGGCCTCCATGAATAGTCAGAAGAGCATTACATGGCCATTTAAATCCCAGTATCACACTGGGGTTGATTTACTAAAAGCAAATAGACTTTGCAATTTGCAAAGTGCAATTGCCCTCTGCAAGTGCAGCTGCTCCAGGAGCTTAATAAATTAGCAGAAGGTCTGCTGACTTCCATCATCCAATCTTGTGCAAGCAAAAATTATTAGGGATGCACCGATTATCGGCGGCCGATACATATCGGCCGAAAATAGCCTTTTTGGGTCCCTGCCGAAACACAGCAAAATTGCCGATAATAAAGCTGTGGGTGAAACCATTTTTTACCAGAGGGGGGCAATGTTCCTATGCACACGCAGATCCACACTTTGGCCGCCAGACCTGTACATAGCGCGAGCAGCGGCAGTGGCACTGTACAAATTGTGTGCCGACTGCCGATCGCGCTCCACCGTGTCCTCCTAGCTCCTATTTCTTACATTTTGGACTCCCCCTATGGGGGAGTCTCTTGGTGTAGTCCAGCGGCGTGAGCGGCGTGACGTCACGGCCTGGAGGCGAGGGAGGCTTTGGAGCGCGCAGGGAGCTGTGTCGGACGGAGCCTGTGAGTGTGAACCTACGAGGAACCTTGCAGTGTACTCAGTTAAAAAAGTAAGCAAACAGCACACAACCTATAAGAAATTAAGTTTTACAAACTGTGTTCATGTTAAATGGCTAGTTCCGGGGGGGGGGGGCGGATCTTGTGGGGTAAGTGGTTAACTGACCAGATAAAAAAAAAAAATGATCTACCATTTTTTCACAGTGGCACAGTGAGGCTGCAATTGATATTTTTTTTGGTAGTCAGATAAGGCAAGCATGGCTCAATAACACAAACGTTTTTTTTTAAAAAACGTTTGTGTGTTATTGAGCCATGCTTGCCTTATCTGACTACCAAAAAAAACATTAATTGCCGCCTCACTGTGCCATCACATACAGCCAATGTGCCCATCAAACGCAGCCACTGTGCTATCACATGCAGCCACTGTGCCATCAAACGCAGCCACTGTGCCATCAAACGCAGCCACTGTGCCATCAAACGCAGCCACTGTGCCATCAAACGCAGCCACTATAACCATTAATTATTGCCACTGCCAGTTTGCCCCATCAATTGCCGCCAGTGTGCCCATCAATTGCTGCCAGTGTGCCCATCAATTGCCACCACTGTGCCCATCAAATGCAGCCACTGTGCTATCACATGCAGCCACTGTGCCAACACACGTCGCCACTGTGCCCATCAAACGCAGCCACTGTGCCATCAAACGCAGCCACTATAACCATTATTATTGCCACTGCCAGTTTGCCCCATCAATTGCCGCCAGTGTGCCCATCAATTGCCGCCACTGTGCCCATCACACGCAGCCACTGTGCCCATCACACGCAGCCACTGTGCCATCCCACGCAGCCACTGTGCCATCCCACGCAGCCACTGTGCCATCCCACGCAGCCACTATGCCACTGCCAACACACGCAGCCACTGTGCCCATCAAACGCAGCCACTGTGCCATCACATGCAGCCACTGTGCCAACACACATCGCCACTGTGCCAAAAAAAATGAAATAGGGGGAAAACAAAGAAAAGTCATTTTCGGTTTCGGTTTCGGTTTCGGACTGAATTTTTTTTTTATTTCGGTTTCGTTTCGGTTCTGAAATTTCCATTTCGGTGCATCCCTAAAAATTATTATTTTTTATTTTCCTTCCACGTGATTGGGTACCCTTTGCAAAGTGAAGCCTTACCTCATTTTCTAAGCTCTGGAGCAACTGCACTTGCAGAGTGCAACTACACTTTGCAAAGTGCAAAATCCATTTGCCTTTAATAAATCAACCCCACTGTTTACAAGTCATCTTTTATGTAATCTTTAAGAGAAACTATAATGGTTGTGTGTGAGTTTTCTTTTGAAGTAGTTTATACATTTGAAGTGTTTTTATGTTGTTTCAACGTGTAATTAAGCTTGTATGAGACAAATGTAGGATGATTTGATGATGATTAAAATGATTATTATTATTATGATTTGCAGCCTATAGGCAAAATAGTACTATGCCCATTGGTATCTTTCATCACTAATTTCAGTACAGGCTTTCAGACCTTGGTGGCCCTAGTACTGGTTTCCACTTCAGCTACCAAAACTCTGTATATTAAAAAATATACAGCAACCAAAATTAGTTATTTAGCAAAATAAAAGCACAAACTTTCCTTGTAAGCACAAAAAAACCAGCAAATTCGATCTTTTTTATACTGTTTGTGAGATACTAATAAAAATCAGGGTCCAAATGAATCAAAAGAGTCGAGCATCCAAATATTCTTACATTTCAAACAATGACCTACAACCAGTATCATTTGAGCCTTCGTATGGTTCTCAGCTTGTTCTGTTGTTGCTTTCACAATTCTCTTTGCAGAAATTCACCAAACATTGCTGCGTTAATTCTATTGACAGCATTGTCTGTCAATAATATTCTGTGCCAAAGCTATTGACGATGCTCTGTTAATGCTGTTGACAGATTGTATCATATATGTAATGTTTTATTTGCCCATAGTTGCATTTTTATGTTTCTTTTTAGCATAGAGTATGAAAAAGTCTTCTAAATCTCTACACAATATTCCCATAACTGTATTGGTGAAGTTCCATTACCAGTGGTATGCATTGTCAGTGGGTCATGCTAGCTGGGTGGTCACAATAACCAAGTATTTATAATACCCCAGAGTAGACCAGGAGTCACAGTACCTGAGGAATATAAGAAATTGCATAGCGGGCATCATGATCCTAGTCAAGCGCCGGGCTCGAAACACAATAATAACTTCTACTTTTGTTTGTTAACATTAATATATGAAAATCTAACCCCTTTATAAACCCATCCCTTTCAGCAATGAGTTGGTTCAACGGTTTTATTCTTATATAAAAAATTAGATATCTGGTACAGCACTCCCCACTAGTACTGCATAGTAAAATACACTGATAATCTATAATACAACACACTAAGAGCCCACTACATGTGAGATTTAATTTTTATTTAATGTGTGTTTTTTTTATAATATATTGATATTTTTAAGGTGCATTGTTTTTTTTCTCTAAGGCCTCGAACACACGGACGGACTGTCCGCTGAAATCGGTCCGCCGGACCGTTTTCAGCGGACATGTCCGCCCGGAGATTTCTGTCTGATGGTTGTACACACCATCAGACAGAAATCCGCGCGTACACAATACGCGGTGACGTGGCCGCGCCATCGCCGCGACGATTAGGCGGCAACGTGCGTGGCCCTGGAAGGTCAATGCTTCCACGCATGCGTCGAATCACTTTGACGCATGCGAGGGATGGCGGCCGAGCGGACATGTACGGTGAGTCTGTACAGACGACCGAACATGTCCGACAGACAGGCTGCCAGCGGACATGTTTCTTAGCATGCTAAGAAATTTTTGTCCGCTGGAAAACGGTCGGCTGGACAAATGTCCGCTGGAAACCTGTCCGGTCGGCCGTACACACGACCGAACATGTCTGCTGAAACTGGTCCGCGGACCAGTTTCAGCAGACATGTTCGGTCGTGTGTACGAGGCCTCACAGTAATTACCTCTTATTGCTCACCAGTCTTTAATCTAGTACAGTGATTCTCAACCAGGGTTCAGTGGAACCCTAGGGTTCCTCCAGAGGTTGCTAGGGGTTCCTTCAGCATTGGGCAATTTCTACCGCTCCATTGAACGTTTTAGCTATTTGTAAGGAGGTAATTCTTCCCTATGACTACAAGTGTAAGGACCATTCTTCCCACTGACCATCACACCAAGGTATCATGAATTGTAGATTTCTCATTTTTAGCAGGGGTTCCCACGAGACCAGAGAACTATTTCAAGGGTTCCTCTGTGTTGAAAAGGTTGAGAAAGGCTGATCTAGTATGTAAGAGATGAAGTCTTTAAAAATAGATTGTGATATGTTGTTTGGTTCGCTATTATTAAGGCCCTGTATGGTTGAAACACCCTGTCTTCAATAAAATGTATTTTGCACTGGAAATTACTGGGTGGCAACTACTACAATATAGCTAACATAATTCTGCACTTTTTTTTAGCTCCTGACACCTTCAATTACAAGAAATTTTTCCAAACTTGTGGGCTGACTAAAAAAACTGCCAGCCAAGTGAAAGATGCCTTCCGGATTTTAGATGATGATCAGAGTGGATATATCGAAGAGGAAGAGCTCAAGTAAGATAATATTATAGTAATATCATGTTATTAATTTGTTTCACAAAAGTTTTTATTGAGATTTAAAGGTATAAAGTACAAATAGTATATACAGTTTTTGAGTATTTACAACATTTTAAATATGATTCATCATACATACACTATATTACCAAAAGTATTGGGACGCCTGCCTTTCACACGTCTTAGTCCATAGGGTTCAATATTGAGTTGGCCCTCCCTTTGCAGCCATAACAGCTTCAACTCTTCTGGGAAGGCGACATGCCCACAAGGTTAAGGAGTGTCTATGGGAATGTTTGACCATTTTTCCCGAAGCGCATTTGTGAGGTCAGGCACTGATGTGGACAAGAAGGCCTGGCTCGCAGTCTCCACCAAATCATTTGGTGGAAGGGGTTTTATGGTGTGGGTCTTTCTTTCAGGGGTTGGGCTTGGCCCCTTAGTTCCAGTGAAGGGAACTCTTAAGTCATCAGCATACCAAAACATTTTGGACACTTTCATGCTCCCAATTTTGTGGGAACAGTTTGGGGATGGTACCTTCCTGTTCAATCTCCTTCAACCTCCGGAAGAATCGCGTTCAGGATAAGAAAGGTTTTCACTGCCAGTAACAAAACCACAGCAAAATCGTGGTGCCGAAGTTTGCGTTTTTTCCCTCTGCCACAGTGAATGTGGGCAGTGTGTACATGAAACCTTACATGAAGTGGGAACGGTTTTCTGGGGTTACATCTTGGCTAGCCCACAGTGATTGGAAGCCGTGAGATTTGTGGGATAATCTAACATATACAAAATGATAAAAAGAATAAAACACAGTACTACAACGTGAGTCAGCATATGCCTTTCAGGATGTTTGCAAATTTTGTGACAAAGTTGGATAAAATTGTAGAGCTACATGTTACAGCTTAGGCCTGTGTGAAGGGCCGTCTTCCCTTAGGCTGATTGCACAGACCTCCCTGCTCATCCCTGTCTGATCAGACCAGTACCCCATCTGCATGGATGTGCACTCCAGGATGTGTGTGGAGGTTGATGCAGCTGGGCACATGTCATTGATTTCAACAGACTGTCTGCATTCCCCTGCATGGAACATCTGTGCATCCCAGACTCCATAGGTATGCGCAGCCTATAGCATTAGGGTGTGCACCCCAAAGCTCAAACACATATGCATGTGTGTATATACTGACATTGCCAGTAGAGCATTGCATGGTGTCATTAGAGCAATGGATGGTGTCAGTAAGGCAGAGACTGGTGTCAGTAGGGCAGAGATTGCTGCCAGTAGGGCAGTGGACAGTGTCAGATGTTTTTCTATTTAAAAAAAAAATTATAATAAAAAAAAAAAAATTGGGGGTGAAAAAATCAGGGGGAATATGTGCCCCATGGGGTAATTAGGTTGTGACCAGGCACACCTGGCACACCCTGTGCGCACGCCTATGCCAGATGCCTGAAGATAACCCGTCACACAGGCATACCTATACACCTTGCTTATACCTTGAACATGTACTTGTGTTTTGCGAAAAGTGTCACTTGGAACCCTCTTGTAAAATAAAGGCTACTGCCTGGAGTTCAGACATTTCATTATACAATGGTACTCCCTCATACAGTGGTAACACTGCATGAAGTATTAATAACCTATAGTATATCATTTCTCAGTATACCAATATACATTCTCAATAAACTGTATTAGCTGATATTTCTGCAGCTGCCAAAACAGTGGCCCCAAATATAAACTGGCTTCCAGAGAACTCAATTCTGAGCACAATAACACTATTATCAGGTTCATCATTTAACAGGCTATAGATGGTGTGATTTTCATTCCTGCAACCACAGGTCACTCGATTCTCCCATCAACACAATTAGTGTTTATGGGGGGATCCCTCCCATGTTCTTCCAGCAGGGGTAGGGGTGCAGGGAGCCATCCCTTCTCGGAGAACACAGGGGTTATTTCTAGCGGCTGTAGCCCCAGGCAAAAAAATCCCATGCAGATAATCCAATATGCTGGTTGTACCCAAGTTGATCGATCAACCGACTTGGGTACATTCAGCCTGCCCATAGATGGTTTGAATCTGGGCCGACCCCTGATGAACAGGTCAGCATAACACAATGCGAATTGGCCATAAATCCTATTGATGTGAAATAAGCTAAATGTGACCTAGCCAATTTATAATATGGGTCTTCTTCTTCCATAGGTTTTTCCTTCAGCGTTTTGATCCAAGCTGCCGAGAACTAACAGTCTCTGAAACCAGAGATTTTATGGCTGCCGCGGACCATGACAAAGATGGGAAAATTGGAGCCGAGGGTGAGTGGTATAATGCAGTGTTACCTTGTGCCAAGCGCGTTATGATGTTGACATAATTAATTGTAGTTGCAACGCAACTATCTAGTGTATGGTCAGCATTACACTTGCTTTAAAATGTTTTTCCACTTTTGCAACCAATTTGGAATCAGATCTACATTATATTTGTCATATGTTCTCATTTACAATACATAATTAAAAAAATCTAACAAAATTCTGATAACACCAGCACTGCAAATCCTCCTTCTCTTATTTTACAAAGGGAGTGGGGAGTTGTGTTTGCCATAATTAACCCTGTTTGTGCTGTAACTTTGGGCGCAAGTTCTGTATTCAGAAAGAACTTGCGCTCTTAGTTACGGCGGCGTAACGTATGTGTGGCAGTGTAAGCCCGCCTAATTTAAATGGGGATGTTGGGGGCATGTCTTATAAAAATTTTACTTGACCCTGCGTTTTTTACATTTTTTTTGAACGGCGCATGCGCCGTCCGTAAAATATCCCAGTATGCATTGCTCTAAATTACACCGCAAGGACGTATTGGATTCGACGTGAACGTAAATGACGTACAGCCCTATTCGCAAACGACTTACGCAAACGACGTAAAATTTCAAAACTCGGCGCGGGAACGACGGCCATACTTAACATTAGCTACGCCTCACATAGCAGGGGTAACTATACGCCGAAAAAAGCCTAACGTAAACGACGTAAAAAATTGCGCCGGCCGAACTTACGCTTCTGAATCGCCGTATCTACCTAATTAGCATATTCCTTGCGTAAACATACGGAAGCGCCACCTAGCGGCCAGCCTGAAAATGCAGCCTAAGATACGACGGTGTAAGACACTTACACCTGTCGGATCTTAGGGATATCTATGCGTAACTGATTCTCTGAATCAGGCGCATAGATACGACCTCCCGCACTCAGAGATACGACGGCGTATCAGGAGATACGCCGTCGTATCTTGTATCTGAATCTGGCCCTGTCTGTCTTAAAGTGGTTGTAAACCCATCCAAAAAAAGACAAAGACATAATGAACCGGAAGGCATTGCATACTAGCTCAATATATAATACTTACCTTAGATCGAAGCTGGTGCAGCAGACCCCCTACACCGCTGTCACCGGCAACATGTCTCCAGAATGTTACTTCTGGGTTCGCGGGTTCCGGCGCTGTGATTGGCTGGAGCCGCGATGACCTCACTCCCACGCATTGCACTCGGGAGCCACCGAGCACGGCACATCAGCTGAAGCAAAGGCACGAACGAGCCGTTTCTTCAGTGCGCACGTGCCGATGACGTTAGCACATGCTGATACAGTGGATATTTCCTAAACTATGCAGGTTCAAGAGATATCCACGGTACATACAGGCGTAGCTCCCAACTGTCCCAACTTATTTTGAGGGACTGCCCCTGATTTGTCCCTCTGTCCCTCATTTCTCCTCATTTGTCCCTCATTTTGGTCAGATCTATATAGTCGTATATAAAATGCACTTTTTATCTTTCAAAAAGTGTTTCCCAGTGCTAAACCTTTCATCCAATGTCTAAATTTCTGCATTTGTACATTTTAAAAGCCAATATAATGGAATAGTAGTGGTAAAAAAAAGTTTTTTTTTTGGTTAATTCTCCTTTAAGGGGGTGTAGCAGGGGGCGTGTTATGCCTACATACGTTTGAAAGAGGAAGATTTGAAATAATGCAGGAAACAGCAGTAGAAGGGACACATCATTTTGATCATTTTTGAAGTTATGTCCCTTGTGCTGATTTTTTATTTATTTTTTGGCTAAACTTAGGTTTTAACTACTTGCCGACCGCCCACCGCCGTTATACGTCATCACTTTAGAGATGAATATCTCGGTAACGGTAGCAGCTGCTGCCACAATCGAGATATTCATCTCTTCTGTGGGCGGCCGTGTTAACGATAATGGCGGTCTCCGCGGCGAATTCGCCGCGAGATCGCTGTTATCGGTGGCGGGAGAGGGGCCCCCCCCCTCCCGCCGCTGTTCCGCGCCCTCCGCCGCTTACCGGAGCCGTCGGTAGCGGCGGAGGAGATCGCGACCATCCGGCAGCTGAGCGGGGACGAGACTAAAGGAAAAATCTCCTTCGCCCGTCCCCATAGCTCCGCTGGGCGGAAGTGACGTCAAAACGTCAGTCCCGCCCAGCGTCTTAAAGAAACATTTTTTTTTTTGTCATTTGAAAAAATGACATTTCCAATTTTTTTTTTTTTTTTTGCATTTAAGCCTAAATATGAGATCTGAGGTCTTTTTGACCCCAGATCCCATATTTAAGAGGACCTGTCATGCTTTTTTCTATTACAAGGGATGTTTACATTCCTTGTAATAGGAATAAAAGTGATAATTTTTTTTTTTTTTTTTTCAGTGTTAAAAATTGTAAAATAAATAAAAATAAATGCGAAAAGCAAAAAAAAATTTTTTTAAAGCGCCCCGTCCCGACGAGCTCGCGCGTAGAAGCGAACGTATACGCGAGTAGCGCCGACATATGAAAACGGTATTCAAACCACACAAGTGAGGTATCGCCGCGATCGTTAGAGCGAGAGCATTAATTTTAGCCCTAGGCCTACTCTGTAACTCAAAAAATGCAACCTGTAGAATTTTTTAAACGTCGCCTATCAAGATTTTAAAGGGTAAAAGTTTGACGCCATGCCACGAGCGGGCGAAATTTTTAAGCGTGACATGTTGGGTATCATTTTACTCGGCGTAACATTATCTTTCACAATATATAAAAAAATTGGGCCAAATTTATTGTTGTCTTATTTTTTCATTTAAAAAAAGTGAATTTTTTCCAAAAAAAGTGCGCTTGTAAGACCGCTGCGCAAATACGGTGTGACAAAAAGTATTGCAATGACTTCCATTTTATTCTCTAGGGTGTTAGAAAAAAAATATATATAATGTTTGGGGGTTTTAAGTAATTTTCTAGCAAAAAAAAATGGTTTTGTCTCGTAAACACCGACTCTGAAAAACAGGCCCGGGGCTAAAGTGGTTAAAAGTCTGTAAACTTTAAAGCTGAATTCTTCAATTCTTATGAACAAATTACTATTGATTTTGTAAGAAATCTTGTAGGACCGCTCTCTGTGCTCTTTGCCTGTGTTTCTCGCTTATCAGTTACATTGCTCCCATTTACAGTATCTTTGAGGACTACAGAACCTGTCCCGCTATGACTGTTATGTGTCCTGTAGTCCTGTCCTGGGTTGACAACACTTCTCCTTCATAGAAACAGTGCAGTGAACCAGAAACAGTCACCCTAGGACATGTGTTACTGGCGGGATCTAACGGGGAAAATGAAGGAAAAAAACCTGAGGGCACATTAACACTAGCTTTTCTCTCGGAAGAGCAATCAGAATTTGGATTCCTCTCTAGAGAGCATTGGACAGGCAAAGCGCAAAGCAACCATGTGCATTGTATGCAGTTGTGGGGCTCTTGCAGTGTGGCCCATTCACTTCAATGGGTTGCGTATGACAGGTGTTATTCCCACCGACAGCAACAGAGGGTATAATTCCTGCCGCAGCTGCAAAGCATCAAGACCATGGCATGTGTACCCTGCCTGCTGCCTCTGCAGCTTAAAGTGGAGTTCCACCAAAAAATGGAACTTCCACTTTTTGGAATCCTTCCCCCTCCAGTGTCACATTTGGCACCTTTCAGGGGGAGGGGGGAGCAGATACCTGTGCAATACAGGTATTTGCTCCCACTTCCTGGCATAGATCACCGCGGTGATCGCAGTGACCTACGTCATGTCCAGCGCCTACACTGTCCTCCCCCGCTGTCTTCTGGGAAACACACAGGTCTCAGAAGACAGCAGGAACCAGTGAGGATGCGCAGCGCGACTCGCGAATGCGCAGTAGGGAACCAGGAAATGAAGCCGCAAGGCTTTATTTCCTGATTTCCTCACAGAGGATGGTGGCGGGGGCAGCCGAGAGCCGAGCGATTGATCGGCTTCAGCTGCCGACATCGCGGGCACCCTGGACAGGTAAGTGTCCATTTATTAAAAGTCAGCAGCTGCAGTATTTGTAGCTGCTGGCTTTTAAAAAAAAATAGGCGGATCTTGCTTTAAAGAGGAGTGGTAAAAACCACAGCTTAACCCCAGTGTTTCACCACCCCCTAACTGCTACTGTGAGCAAGCCATAAAATAGAGAATCTAATGCACCCACCACATCTAAGGACTAGAAAGCAGAAATATATGTGTGTATGAAGTGTTTGTTCTTGGGTTCAGTTACCCTTTCTAGGAATATGAATAGGAAATTGAAATAGCTACACATTTATGTAGTACAAGTTCAATATATTTTTTTAAATAATAATGTGATTTTGACACTTAACTAAACAATTCTGTCTGTTGGATTTGTAGAGTTTCAGGAAATGGTTCATTCATAGAAGCCTACAAATTCTGGTGGTATACACAACAAAGTGATCGTATAATGGAAACAAGACAATTAAATCCAGGACGTTGTGCTTCACCTTGGCTGTCTCTATCACAAGCCCGGACATATGAGCGAGGCTGGAAAAAAGATTTACCACTTTGGTGGAACAGATTATGGGTGTTTCTTCATGTGACATGCACTAACCGTTACTAAATGTCCTAACAATCCAATAAAACCCTACATACAATGAAATGACTGTGCTTTGCTGTGTATTTCTTTTTAACCGACAGTCATACAAATTACTCCTGAAGTACCGTATATTCTTATACAAACTAGCAACTCAAAATAAAGATTAGCACCAGTAGAACAGATGAATGTGTGGTTGAGACCAGGGGCGGACTGACCATTCAGGCACTCGGCACTGCCCGAGGGCCCCATGCCACTAGGGGGCCCCATCAGGGTTGCCAGCCTCAGTAAAACCAGGGACAGTATTAAAAAATCTGTGTTTTAAAAAAAAATCCCAAGATTATAGCTGCCCCGCCTCTCCAGTACCTTTTCAGTGTGTGTATGTGTATTCTGTGTGTGTATGTGTATTCTGTGTGTGTATGTATACTGTGTATGTATACTGTATGTGTATACTGTGTATGTATATTGTATGCGTGTGTGTATACTGTGCGGCCCCATAATCTATTGCCTGGGAGCCCCATAATCTCCTATTGCCCGGGGGTCCCATGAGTTGTCAGTCCGCCCCTGGTTGAGACAAATTTACATGAAATTCTAAGGATTTGAAGAATATTGAATATTGTAAAAGAAAACGTTATCTTCAGTGGAATCCTTAAGTCAGAAGAATCAGTAGGTCCAGAGAAATAGGCAAATCAGTAGATAGAAGGTCTTCTCTATGATTAAGCCCCATGGATGCGACGAAACATGTCAGAGGAGTGTAGTCAGGATAAATCTAGGCTGAAGCCATGTCTTCACCCTTCTGTATAGTGGCTGGGCTCCAGTGCGTGGTATTTCCACCTTCTGTCTTCTGATTTGCCTCGACTGGATGAGCTTTTTGAACGCACCCATTTTCTGCTTTGCACTGCAAGGGGAAGCTTTGTAGTGCTTTGGGCGACTCTCTAAGTTCTTTGCATATGGGTCACAGAAATATAGGCAGTTGAAGTTTTGTAGACGTTTAGCTGGATTCAGGTAGGCGGGCGCATCCTTGCGGCGGCGTAGCGTATCGTATTTACACTACGCCGCCGTAAGTTAGCAAGGCAAGTACTGTATTCACAAAGTACTTGCCTGCTAAGTTACGGCGGCGTAGCGTAAATGGGGCCGGAGTAAGCGCGCCTAATTCAAACGAGGATGCGGGGGGCGTGTTGTATGTAAAATAACTGTGACCTGACGTGATTGACTTTTTTTTACGAACGACGCATGCGCCGTCCGTGTACATATCCCAGTGTGCATTGCGGCAAAGTACACAGCACGGACGTATTGGTTTCGACGTGGACGTAAATTACGTTCAGCCCTATTCACGGAAGACTTACGCAAACGACGTAAAATTTTCAAATTTCGACGCGGGAACGACGGCCATACTTAACATTACTAGTCAAGCTATTTGATGGAATAACTTTACGCCTGAAAATGCCTTACGTAATCGGCGTATCTGTACTGCGTCGGCCGGGCGTACGTTCGTGAATAGGCGTATCTAGTGATTTACATATTCTACGCCGAACGCAATGGAAGTGCCACCTAGCGGCCAGCCTAAAAATTACACTTTAAGATACGACGTTGTAAGACACTTACGCCGCTCGTATCTTAGCCTAATTTAAGCGTATCTGGTTACCAAAATACGCTTAAATTTGCGTCGGCGCAGATTCAGACTTAGGCTGGCGTATCTACTGATACGCCAGCCTAAGTCTTTCTGAATCTGCCTAGTTGTCTACAAGGCTAGGTTTTAAATGGCTTGGAGTGCCACTGCCTATACATCAGTCCTAACATCCAGCCCATTTCTGGACATGACTTCAGATAAGGGCTTAGTCTTCTCACAGCTCATAGCAATCTTTGATCTGATTTGGATGCTAATGAAACAAGATTTGAACAATCCCTGCCATGAGTGGAAAGACCCTCTTAAATGAGAACTCCAGTAAAGATAAAAATCACAAAAAAAAAAATCAAAAACTTTATTTAACAATGCAAAAAAAGGAAAAGTTTTAGGCTGGGTTCACATTATTGCAAATTGGATGCGTGTTCCCTGTATCCAATTCGCCATAGCAGGAGATTTTGACTGGCTCTCTATGGAGCCGGTTCACATATCTCTGCCGTAGCTCCAGTGCGAATTTGCGCAGGAGCCCTGTGTGTCTTTTGATCCGTATTAGGTCCAAATTCAGCCAAAAAGTCAGGCTGAAATAAGACCTGAAACAGTGAACGGGGGATGCCCTGGACCCCTGCTGTGAGCTGCATGCGAAGATAGTGTAAACCCAGCCTGAACGGAAGTTCTTGGTAAAGAAAAAAATTTTTTGTTGAAAACAAATATTTTACCCCTGCACTCTGATCTGGATAGATGGGAAAGTCCCATACACTTTCTATTGGGGAAGCGAAAAGGTGGAGAGGGTGTTGGGGGGGGCAGGGGGGGGGGGGGTGGTTGGTGATCAACTACAGTAGGAAATAAGCTGGTTCACAGAATAACAGGATGGGATGTATGTGAAATACCAAAGAATGCGGTTGCAGAGTTTTAGAGGAACATCTTTTTTTTGGCTGGCTGTATCTTCACTCCTGTCTGAAGCCCAATTAATGGGCATTCCGGTATAGGGGGACTTTCTTATACTATTAAAGGGGTTGTAAACCCTTGAAAAAAAACCCATCAAGACAAAGCCATAATGCATTAGTATGACTAGCATACTAGCTCATTATGCATTACTTACCTTAGAATCGAAGCCCCCAAAGCCGTCCTCGTCTCCCCCTCCGACCACAGATATCTCTTCACAGATACCCGGAAGGTTACTTCCGGGTATCGCCGCTCCGGCGCTGCGATTGGCCGGAGCGGCGATAACGTCAGGCAAATACAGCATGGGCCGTAGACAACGTGTAGGTTTAGGAGATAATGCAAACACCAACAGGTAAGCCTTAATCTAGGCTTACCTGTAGGTGTTACTTTCGGGTGGGGGTTTACAACCACTTTAAGGCCTTGTACAGACGACCGAACATGTCCGATGAAAACGGTCCGTGGACCGTTTTCATCGGACATGTCTGCTGGGAGGTTTTGGTCTGATGTGTGTACACACCATCAGACCAAAATCCCCGCGGACAGAGAACGCGGTGACGTAGAAGACACCGACGTTCTCTGACACGGAAGTTCAATGCTTCCACGCATTCAGCAGGTGGTTGCTAGTAAACATATTGGGCACTGTCAGCTTTATCACACAACAAGGGCTCTGCATGTTCATTCTTAATAGTCAAAGATCACTTAGTGTTGTTGGGCTGCGATTTTTATGTGGCTAATTTTAAACATACACAGCCCTCACAGATAGATCACACAGCCCCACAGAGCTAAGTGATCTTTTATTATGAATAAACAATCAGCGGTGTGGGGGGACAGTGTCATGTATGATACCGATACTGCCCTGTGTAGTAAAAGATTACCTCATGCTCTGGGGCTGTGTGATCTATCTGCTAGGGTTGTGTATGCGTACAAACAGCTACAGATAGACATACTAATTTTCTAGCACTATGGTTAGAAAGCTGTGAGCAAACTGTGTGACCATGTGCTACATGCATTTAGTCCCCTGGGGGTTTAAATAAAACTTTGAACATTTTGTTGAGGCTTCTTCTTAAAGCTTCTTGTGTGACATGAGTTTTCATACACTTCTGTGTTGCAGTCTCCTGTGTTAAACTCAGCACAGGCTATAATAGGCAAGAGGAGGGTTGAAGGTGGACGTGCACATTATTTGTCCAATAAATGGCAGCTTCCCTCAAAATTGTAGTTTTCATTTGTTGTGGTTTCTGGCAAGTTGGATCACATGCTGGCTTCTTACACCATATATCTAACTCTATTGACTCCAGTGGAGCAGCATCCCCACCAAAATTCCTAGTCCCCTTTACAGAGACAATTGAGTACTGTTTCTGATGTTTTTTTATTTGCACTAACATATAATTTTTCAGGACAAGCTCTCGGGGTATGTCCCCTTCTTCTAGGTCCTAGCAGTACTAATTCACAAACATTTTAGCAGAATGTTAAAAAGACAATCACTGAGGGAAGGACAAAATCAAACGATAGTGTTGTGCTCCAAAATGGTTTGCCTGTAGAATAGAACAGAAAGTGGGGAAATACAGCTGCAAATAAAATTGCCTTTAGCCCCTTTACAGCCTAGTAACCCATATGCGCAGGGATCACAAAGACTGAGTTGCCAAAAACAGCTCTTGACCCTAGCACCAAAGTCAAAAGTCTCGGGGTCTTCTTTGACACCAACATGACAATGGATGCACAAATAGGGTCAGTAGTCAGCGGATCACACCATCTGCTAAGCTTATTACGCAGACTAATCCCATTCATTCCTAAAGAAGACATAGCAGTCGTGGTGGGAACAATTGTTAACACCAGGCTGGACTATGCAAATGCCCTCTATCTCGGACTCCCAAAGTACCAAATCACGCGCCTGCAGGTCGTTCAGAACACGGCCGCGCATCTGGTAACTGGAAAAAAAACATGGGAATCAATCTCCCCATCACTGAGAAGCCTTCATTGGCTACCAGTGAAAGACAGAATCGCTTTCAAAGCACTATGTCTAACGCATAAGTGTATTTGGGGAAATGCCCCCCAATACCTATGCGACAAAATAAAAGCCTACAACCCCAATCGCGCTCTGCGATCTTTCAACCAAAATTGACTCCAAATCTCCAAAACCAGATACAAGTCCAAAGGAGAAAAAAGATTTGCTGTCCAAGGCCCTTGACTTTGGAACACTTTGTCAACCTCCATTCGGTTGGAGGAGAATCACCTAGCCTTTAGGAGAAAGATCAAAACCCACCTCTTCTGAGCTCAAGGGAGAAGTGCTCAAACAAGCGCCCAGAGGCGATTCAGTTCGCATGTGTAGCGCTATATAAGTTTTTCACTCACTCACTCACTCACTCACTCAAGAAAACATCAGTAGCCGGCGGAAGCAGCTTTCTGATCATGTGTTCACTGTGACAGCCAATCACAATAATCAAAAATGAAAAAAATAGAAAGAACCTAGCCGCGCACCCTGGACAATAATCAATGTAAAAAAATGTGTTAAATAACTATTTTGGGAGCAGATGGTAGTGGGACCAAAAGTCTAATAATGTGTTAAAGGAATCAAATACATTTCATACCACACTCTAAGGCCCGGATTCACATACATTGGCGCATATTTATGCCGGCGTAGCATATCGAATATACGCTACGCCGACGCAAGCACAGTATTCACAAAGCACTCGCCCCCAGTCGCTGTTAAAGATACGCTGGGTTTCCTCAGCATAAGCCAGCGTAGGTGGAAGTGGGCGTGAGCCATGCTAATGAGGCGTGACCCCATGTAAATGAGGGACTGAGCGTCATAAAGTTACGAATAACGTACGGCGCATGCGCCGTCCCGTGGACGCATCCCAGTGCGCATGCTCAGAATCACGTCGAAACAACTGCCTAAGATACGTCGAATTACTGCCTACGACGTGAACGTAACCTACGCCCAGCCCTATTCATGTACTACGTAAACAACGTAAAATACGACGGCTGTGTTCCCTGGGCCATACCTTTGCATGACTTGCGCCTCCTATATGGGGAATAACTTTATGCCGGACGTACGACTTACACAAACTGCGTATATTATGCGCCGGGCCCAAGTACGTTCGTGAATCGGCGTATATCCCTCATTTACATAAGTGAATAGGAAATCAATGGGAGTACCACTTGCGGCCAGCGTAAATATGCGCCAACGATACGCCGGCGTAGGAAAGTTACGTCGGTCGGGTGAAGCCTATTTTTTAGGCGTATCTAGTTTTGTGGGCACGGCGCATCTCGAGATACGTCGGCGTAAGTGTTTTGTGAATTCGGGCCTTTATGTTCCCATATACATACAAAAAAATTGCAAAAAAATCATAAGTGAAATTTATAAGAAACATATATGCTGAAAAATAAATGTCCATATTATTTCCAAAGAAAGTTAAATCAATCTCAAGCCCCATACACACTATCAGTTTTCCTGCAGGTTTTTCTCTTCAGGTTTACCAAAACCATCTAATATGAGGTCAAACCTTAAGAGTTTCAATTTGTATGCAATCAGGCAGGCTCTTGCACTACATGGTTTTGGTAAACCTGAAGAGAAAAACCTGCAGGAAAACTGATAGTGTGTATGGGGCTTAAATGTCCGTGAACCACCACCATGGATCTTCTATCAATGTGAGTGATGAAAATCCCTGTGATCTGGGGTAACCAGGCAAACAATCTACTCACCAGAGGGAGTTGACATCCATTACAAGTAGTCAAACCAAGTGTAGATACCAATGAAAGTGTGCCTTCTGAAGGAAGACTGGTCCACAGCCCGATACTCTCCAATGATCGGTCAAACAAGATTGGCACCCATTACAGGTGATCAGATCATGAGCAGATACCAATTGAAATATGCCTTCTAAAGGCAGACTGATCCACGGCCCAATATACTCAGATTGGTCATATGTTTAAAAGATAACAAGAAGAAGGGGCCCCTCATTGTGTAGTATAAAAAATCCCTTTATTCCATAAGAAGCATCGGCATAAAACTTTGCCCGAATCAAAAAGCATGCAGGTATGCCGTTTGCATTCCACCTGTGATTCCAACGAGCGGAAATGACGTAAAACATGTGCCCTACGGACTGAGCATTTCGGCAGTAATGTCTGACATTATCAGGACTCCTTAATTAACAAAATACTGCAGGAGAGTTTTTCCAAGAAATATTGATGAGTAAATGTGATTCAAAACACCAGGTTATGCCTCAAACTTAAATAAAATAGTTATATGTGGAGTTGTTTTATACATTACTCACTTAGGTACAATTTTTTTTTATTCAGTATTTGATGAGATTCTGATTGGTAAGAAAAATATAGTAAAAAAGGAGCAATGCTGTGTAAGTAAAGTATTGAGAGGAAAGAATAGCAGGGTCTGCATTTGACAGCACTGGTATTATAAGCAGTAATAAGGGGTGTAGATATATTTTTTTCTTGAGAGGGAAGAGAATTTTGCTCTATCAAATATATGATTTTGGAGGTACCCTTGTGCACATAAAGATGAAGGTGCAGGGATCAAGGGCCAGATCCTCAAAAGAGATACGACGGCGTATCTACTGATACGCCGTCGTATCCCTGTTTCTATCTTTGGAACTGATCCACAGAATCAGTTTCCAAGAGATAGACAGAAGATCCGGCATGTGTAAGGGACTTACACTGCCGGATCTTAGGATGCAGTACCGCATCCGCCTCTGGGGGCATTTCGCGTCGAAATGCCTCCTTGGGTATGCAAATTAGCACTTGCGGAGATCCACAAAGCTTTTCAGCTTCGTTTTTTCTCCGTAAGTATTAAGTTGCATGTGTAAAATTAGGGCTGCTTTTACAAAGTGTAAACTGTTTACACCTTGTAAAAGCAGACCCTTCTGTCCAGCGACACGTTTTTTTTTTTTGTTTTGAATTTTTTTTTTTTCGCCGTATCTTTTTTTTTCCCGACGCAACTTTATTGACCCGTCGTGATCCACAAAGCACGGCGTAACGTAATTTCGCGCTATGCACGTCGGGAAAATGACGTCACGAGCATGCGCAGTACGGCCGGCGCGGGAGCGCGCCTAATTTAAATGGGAATCGCCCCCAGTTGAAGAGGAACGCCTTGCGCCGGCCGGATTTAAGTTACACCGCTCAAAATTTCTAGGTAAGTGCTTTGTGGATCGGGCACTTAGTTAGAGATTTTGCGGCGGTGTAACTTAAATAGCAAAAGTTACGCTGCGCCGGGTTTTTGAGGATTAGGCCCCAAGAGTATGTAATGTACATAATGCAGGGGTCAGGTGTATGTAATGTACATTGTGCAGGGGTCAAGATTATGCAATGTACAGAGTTCAGAAGTCAGGTGTATGTAAGGTACATAGAGTAGGCATCAGCAGGGGGGTAACACACAGTGCAGGGAACAGGTGTATGTAAAGTATACAGTGCAAGGGTCAGAAGTATATACAACCCAGTGCACAGCACCCCCTATGATCCTTCTATCAGCTGTTCTGGCTGGGGGTCAGTCAGCGTGCTCGCCCCCTCCCTTGGGACTGCCTCCCTGCTGGGAGATGCAGCTTCTGACTAACCCCCAGCCAGAACAGCTTGGATAATTGTGGCAAGCTTACTGAGGAGGAACAGGAAGTGAGAAATTCAGACAAAGAAAAAAAACATTTAGAAGGGAAATCGAAGGAAAAGGTAAGTGAACCAACAATGCACTAGCTTGAAGGAACCTATTTAGAAAATAAAAAACAAACCTTTACAACCCCTTTAGGCGTAAATATCCTAAAAGCTTCTTTAGCTTCTTCTGTGTGTTGTAGAGGATCCCTCCAGTACCTGAGCCCCAGATCCGAGGTCGTCTCCCCAGACTAGGGGGACCCTCAAGGGCCTTTGACTGCCTCCTCAGCACTCCATCTCCAATCTTCCACCTGACACCACACTGCCCCTGCTGGACTGAATCAGAGTTTTTAAGAGGTGCCCTCCCCCTGCCAGCCTTTTTGGCAGGGGCCCTCATCAATATTCATCAATACTACAGGCAGCTCCTCCTAACCTCCCTCCTAGTCTTATGAAAGTTTCTTCAAAGTTCCAGCAAGTAGGGGGAGGTACCAGAGGTGCTGTCTGATGAGTCATCCAACTTCCCTGAGTCACTCACCCTGACCCAGATTCAAACACAGGCTTTGCTACCAGCCAATCCAAACAATTTACCCAATGTTTGAACATTCTTCCAAAAGCGCATTTGTGAGGTAAGGCACTGATGTCGGACGAGAAGCCCTGGCTGAGCTCTGACCTTGGAGACTGCAAGCCAGGCCTTCTCTTCCGACCTCACAAATGCATTTCTGGAAGAATAGTCAAACATTACCATAGTCACACTACTAAACTTTGTGTGGACAGCCTTCCCAGAACAGTTAAAGCTGCTAGATCTGAGACCAAAGCTAATTCTGGCATTGTCCGGGTCTCTTGCCAGTTGGCAGATGTTCCAGCTGGTCTCTTGAACCTCCCGGTGGGACAGGAGAGCCCGGGGCGAGCCATGAAAGGCGGCACGATGGGGGGACGTCCCCTCCTACTGCTTGTAATATCAGCCAAGCAAAATCGTAAAAAAAGTTGCACTCATTCAAAGTCGAATCAAAGTCACAGGATATTGAAATGTAAAGCCGCAAAAGTGTGAATAGGGCCTCAAGGTCCCTTTAGCTCTGGGACATTCATGTCACCCTTTAGGATTGAGTTGATCTAAAAACCAGGCAACGTCATATTTTATCATTTAAAAGAAGAAAACCCCTGACATTCTTCATAGCACTATTTCCATATTCTCGGCAAGGCCTTCATTTACTTTACTGTCCATCTGCAACCTGTCGTGCTAGACAATTACTTTATGTGCTTTGTTTTATCCCTTAGCTAGACTTTACAGGAGAAGTTACTCAACCAGCTTAGAACCAGAGATGTAAAATTTACAGAAATGTTGAAGCCATAGGAAAAAATAGAATTTTGGAAAATTGTTAAAGAAAATTTAGTGTGGAGAAGTTTTAAAAATTGAAAGTCATTTTGCAACACTGGGAAGTGGAGTTCCACCCAAAAATGGAACTTCAACTTTTTGGATACCTCCCCCCCTCCGGTGTCACATTTGGCACCTTTCAGGGGGAGGGGGGAGCAGATACTTGTGTAATACAGGTATTTGCTCCCACTTCTTGACATAGATCACTGCGGCATGTCCGGCGCCTACACTGTCCTACCCCGCTGTCTACTGGGGAAACACACAGGTTCCAGAAGATAGCGGGGACCAGTGAGGAGGCGCAGCGTGACTCGTGCATGCACAGTAGGGAACCGGGAAGTGAAGCCGCAAGGCTTAATTTCCTGATTCCCTCACCGAGGATGGCGGCGGGGGCAGCCGAGAGCCGAGCTATTGATCGGCCTCGGCTGCCGACATCGCAAGCACCCTGGACAGGTAAGTGTCTATTTATTAAAAGTCAGCAGCTGCAGTATTTGTAGCTGCTGGCTTTTAATAAAAAAAAATTAGGGTAACCTTTCCCTCATTGAAAGAAAAAAGTATCTTGCGCCAAAAAATAATACTAGTAAATAAATATAAGCTGCTCCCCAAATAATCAATTTGATTATAAATAGTGATATATGGGGGGTGGGGGCGCTAGTAGTGAGTGAGTGCTAAATATATATAAATAATTACTAAATAAATATACACTGTGCTAGGTATACTGTACATATTTTTCAAAATCACCAGCTCCTGAGCAAAGTAAACATAAAATAAATGAAAATGAATAAATGTTTAGGTGAACATTCCACAGCTTAACAGTGTATATATTCACTCATAAACCATAAGTGTGTGTCCCACTAGGTATGGGAAACTAAGCAAAATTCTATGTATATAGATAATAAGTGAAATAAAGTGCTGCATGCAAAGTTCAGTCCATCAGAAAAAAGTCCATATATTCTCATGTGCAATCAAATTTAAATGAACAATGTGGCGTTCCACCTTCACCAGCGCCCCCACCCCCCCATATATAACCTTTCCCTCATAATAATATAAAAGCTTATTGAAAAATATTTATTTTCAGTTATAGACAATGCTTATCCAGAAGCATATATTGTTCTATTAAGAGCTTGATGAATGTTCTCCAAATTTCAGGAGTCATTTTCTCTATAAATGAAGCGATTGTGTATTTTTGTGAGGCTGTGGTTAGCATCACTTCCTTTCTTGAAGATGTTGTTGGTGAAGAAACACTTTGTGATCATCCAGAAGCAGCAAAATCACTGGGCCAGATCCACAGCCAGCCGCCGTAACTTAAAAATTCCCATTTAAGTTACACTGCCGGAAAATTTCTACCTAAGTGCCCGACCCACAAAGCACTTACCTAGAAATTTTCGGCTGTTTAACTTAAATCCGGCCGGCGCAAGGCGTTCCTATTCAAATGGGGCGAGTCCCATTTAAATTAGGCGCGCTCCTGCGCCGGCCGTACTGCGCATGCTCACAACGTCATTTTCCCGACGTGCATTGCGCGGTTTTACGTTACGCCGAGTTTTGTGAATCGCGCCGGGTAAAAAAAGTTGCGTCGGGAAAAAAAAAGATACGGCGGGAAAAAAAATAAAAATAACAGCGTCGCGGGAAAGAAGGGTCTACTTTTACAAGGTGTATTAACTTTACACTTTGTAAAAGCAGCCCTAATTTTGCGTTTGCAAACTAATACTTACGGAGAAAAAACGAAGCTGAAAAGCTTCGTGGATCTCCGTAAGTGCTAATTTGCATACCCGACGCGGCATTTCGACTCGAAATGCCCCCAGCGGCGCATGCGGTACTGTATCCTAAGATCCGGCAGTGTAAGTCCCTTACACATGTCGGATCTTCTGACTATCTATTGGAAACTGATTCTGTGGATCAGTTCCAAAGATAGAAACAGGGATACGCAGGCGGAACAGCAGATCCGCCTGCGTATCTCTTTTGAGGATCTGGCCCATTGTTTCTAGAATAGGAACCCTGGAGGGAAAAAATACTTGCACTTTCATTATGGTCCTCATCATTTCATTCCATAAAGTATTTTCAATGTCTTTAGGGCACCTAGGGCATGCCAGGATGTTTTTTGTCACCCTTGTAGCATTTAGAAAATAATATTTCTTATCACAACAGTTGCAAATTGTAGTTTTGCGCTCAGCAGAAATTGCACTGTGGTAATGTTTCCAAACTCTAGATGTTGGTCTCACCATTTTACTGAGAAAAAGAAAAGAGGAAAAGAAAAAACACTTTTATGACCAGACTATATGTAAACACTGTGCTGTGATGATGGAGAACATTAAAAGTTTAGAAAGATAAACTTATTTGTCAGACAAATTTACCCTCTTACCTGTCAATTGAGGTCTGAGAGGACAGAAACTATCATCTACTGTATCCCAACCAGGGCCGTTTGAAGGAATTTGGGGGCCCCAAGCAGAAAAGCGGGAGGGGGGGTGCTACTGATTTTTATTTATTTAAGAAGTGTGGGGGGGGGGTTTGTACAGAATTTCAGAATTTTTTGCAGGGGGGGCTGCCGAAAACTACATTACTGCATTGATTTGTATTACTGTCTAAAAAAGTTTGTGTGGTCGGTGTCTCCTCTGTATGTCATGATGGGGGGCGGTCATGGCAAATGTTAGCGTCCGAGCTGTACAGGAGATTCAGTTTGCTGTTCCCGGCTGGACTGAAAGGAAGTGAGCACTCAGTGTGTGCACTTCATGTCAGTCTGGTCGGGACCACAGGAAACTAAATCTCCTGTACCGCGCGGTTATGGTCGGACTACAGGAGGAAGCAAGAGGAGCTCCGCCACGCTACAGGCTGCAACATTTATAGGAAGCTGCGACGGCGGCAGCTGGGGCCCCAGGCCAGCTCGGGGCCCCAAGCAGTTGCTTGCTTTGCCTGTCTTGTTCCGACGGGCCTGATCCCAACAATAACCCAACTGTAGGAGAGTTTTTCTATGGCGTCTTCAGTTGTGAACAACATTATTAAATTATATATCCAGTTAATTTGTAGGTAAGAGTGTTTGGGAATACTTTATCCCTTCTCTGCCCTGCTTTCCCTTTGTGTCAAACATCTGTTGCTTTTGCATTTTTTTCCTATTATAGATTTACCCTTATGTACCTGCTCCTGACGAGTGTACATCTCCACAAAACGCGTAGAGATCCAGCCTTATGCTACATAAACACAATCATGTGATTCTGAGATTCAATAAAATGAATACAATGAATTTTATCATCAATCATTACCATCATTAACATAATTATGCCCATTATGAATTGGAACAATATTCCTACTATATACTTATGTATCTATTACCATTAGATCATTTGTAAATTATGTCGTTATTATGTATAATAAATTGTTAAAGTGGAGTTACACTCAAAGATGCAATGGCTTCTTAGAATCTCCCCCCCCCTCCGGTGTCACATTTGGCACCTTTCAGGGGGAGGAGGAAGTGGATACCTGTGTAATACAGGTATTTGCTCCCACTTCCGGGCATAGATCACTGCAGTGATTGAGGTGACCTACGCCACGTCTGGCACCTATTCCGTCCCCCCTCGCTGTCTTCTGGGAGAGACACAGGTCCCAGAAGACAGCAGCCTGGACCTGTGGGATAGCGCAGCGCGACTCACGCATGCGCAGTAGGGAACCAGGAAGTGAAGCCGCAAGGCTTCACTTCCTGATTCCCTTACAGAAGATGGCAGGGGCAGCACCAGAGAGCCGAGCGACAGATCGGCTTTGGGTGCCGACAATGCGGGCGCCATGGACAGGTAAGTGTCCTAATATTAAAAGTCAGCAGCTGCAGTATTTGTAGCTGCTGACTTTTATTTTATTCTTTTTCGGCGGACCTCCCCTTTAAGGTGCTACTTATTTTTATCATGTTATCTTTTTTATCCAACGTATATCTCTTTCGAATCCACTAGCATTTGATTGTACATTTTTAATTTTCTTGGCCGTGCTTCATATAAAGTCCCAACCAATCCCCTTGTTCAAAATTATATGTAGGAGATACAAGATGGGGTCCACAAGCAAACTAAACTGGAGCCTTTCCCCTGCAGTGCCCCCTAGTGGCAGAAATGCATATTTATTTTATTTGAGAATTGCTTTTAGAAGTACAGTGTTACTTGAACTATATTCCAGGATTTGCTTGTCTCCAGCTGAGAGAACTTGCAGTATTTTAAGATTTTACATAAAGTAACAGAAATGTTTCATTAAGATATTCATGTTTTATAGTTTGAATACCATGTCATAGATATATTATTTATCATTGTAAAAGAACATATTCCACACTTTTTCTTTTAAATTTTTCCGGAAAAAAAAAAACATGCTTTGAAAAAAAAACATGGAAAAAAATATTTTTTCCCAATTTTCCCTTTTATTTTTCGGGCCTTCCCATCTCTACCTAGAGCTGAACCAAACATGGAAATTGCTTTATTTCTAATGTCCTTTGTATCTCATTTTTTTTCCTCTGAAAACATAAATAGAATACAAATATTGTCTTGTAACTGACAATTTCCTTCAGGTATATGTATACTGTATATCATATCTCTATAAGTTGAGTGTTCCCAGTTCTCTATCTATCTCAGTGTGCACAACGGCAGGTGGAAAATGTCTTTCTGGTTCCAGTTTCAACTCATTTTCTTGATTGTGCACACAGTAACAACACACCTATTACATAACATCTTTCTCCATTTGAAACTTAAGTCTCACCTCTTTTGTCATATGAACTGACACCACCGCACAAAACCCCTATTCATTATATATGATGCTGGGGAATCCCTTGCAACACTTGACCACATGTGGTAGAGTTCTGAAAGATAATCCCACATTTCACTGTGCAATAAGAGAAGGTTTTCACCTCGAAGCTAGTTGCTAACAACTTAACTTTCCAATGATAACTGCTGAAATACTCATGAAGGTCTTCTTTACTATGACTTCCCCCTCCACAAAAAAAAAAAAAAAAAAAAAAACCTGCATTGTTTAAAGTGACTATTTAGCTTGAACCAAAAGTATGAGGAAAACTCTGAAAAAAACATTTAATAATCACCTTAGATCAGTGTTGCCAACCTACCAGATTGAAATTTACTGGCACAACACCCAAAATTTACTGGCACCGCCAAGTTTTTACTGGCATTTCACAAAAGTTACAAAATTACATTTTTAGGTGCAGATTTTAATATTTCGGCTACAAACAAGTAAGCTAGGCAAATAGAAATGTGATTTAAGGTAGATATTAAAGTAAAAAAAACATATTTTTGTTATTTTTCGACATAATAAGGGTAAATTATTTAGTCCAATCACCTCCTGCCTCCATCACCTGTCATCATCGCCCCTCTGCCAGACTGCCACCATCACCCTCTGCCTCCATTCCCCTCTGCCACCAGCACCACCTGCTCCACCCCCTCTGCCAGACTGCCACCCTCCCCCTCTGCCTCCACCCCCCTCTGCCACCAACACCACCTGCTCCACCCCCTCTGCCACCATCACCTGCTGTCACCGTCGGCTGGGATGTCACTTCGTCCCTGACTCTCCTTGGTCCCCACAGACTCTGGAATCAAGATTGCCTGGCCCTGGATGCAGGGCTCCTCTATTCCGCCGCGGCCGTGTGCTGCTCAGCCTCCGTCCTGCTGCTCCAGTGCCCCTGGTTAGTGTTACAAATTTAAATGCTGGTGCGCCTGGCAGGATGTGCTAATACATCACTTGCCTCACCAGTAAAGCATGCCAGCACCGCACAGTCTCTGAGATCCGCCCCCCCCCCCCCCCCGCTGGCCGAATACAGGATCTGCTCAGCAAGCTCAGGCAAGCCGGACTGGTCCCGGCTATTTTTTACTGGCAGATTCCCGGGTGGGGAAAAAAGTGCCAGTTATTACGGGCAACTAAGGCAGGAAGATTGGGACTGCTCGTAAAAATACCGGCGGTTGGCAACACTGATTAGGTAATCATTTTCACTAACCTCTGATGTGAAGGGGCTTCTTACCACTCACCACCAATGTAAGGGGGCACCAGGGCTGTCTTAATGAGAGGGCACACCTGGGCACTGCCCAGGGCCCCCAGCTGCATGGGGGGCCCCTGCCCTTTCCCCAAAGCAGCTTGTCCTTGAGCCTGGGATGCCCCTCTACATCCCAGATGTCCCCCCAGCACTCTGACTCTTCTTCACCCTAGATATCTCCTACCTCCTACCTACTTGATTTCAGTTTACCTGCACTGTCTTAATTGTAGGGGCCCCAGAGCATTACTTTGCCCAGGGGCCCATGATGCTATTAACACGGCCCTGGGGGGCACTGCACTGTCCACCAATGTTAGGGGCACTACACTGTCCACTAATGTAAGGGGGCATTCTGCAGTCACTACAAATGCAAAAAAAAATTTTTATATTAACAATATAATTGTCTTATAGAGCAGGAAGTGTTGAATAAATGATCTTCTCTGGGTGTCAAATGCTCCAGGTATGTCTGTATTCTTTTATTCAACATTCTACAACTTACTGATTATGCTAATGGATCGTGAGCTATACATATACTGTAAACATCCAGATGTAGTGGATGGAAGTTAGGAAGAGCTGCTTGGCATATTTATGAGGGCCTCAGCCAATCCACTGCAAATGGACTGGCAGGGGGCAAACCACCTCATAAATGGGCATGAGTCATGCCATCAGGGACAGTCGGTGGAAAGATGGAGATGGAGTGCTGAGATGGCTGTTGTAGCCCTTGAGTGTGCCCCTATTCTGGGGGAGTTACCTTTGGGCCTGGGGCTCGGGTGCTAGAAGGATCCTCCCCCCTGTTGAGTGTCCTCTAGGAAGCCACTTACTCTGGGGGTACCCAGGCAGGCTCAATCCGTAGCCACACTGTGTGTGTCCATAGACACAGGTACCTTTACAACCACTTTAAAGCAGATCTAAACCCAACGATTTAGGCTCAGTTCACACGAAGCAGACCCAAAGTCGCATGATTTTTAGTGCAAATTTGGAGTCAGACTTTAAAACGACACTATGTGACACTGAAGTTGTGTAAAATTGGATCAAAGTAGTGCAGGAAACTTTTCATAAAGCAGAGCTCCAGCCCCCCCCCCCCTCCATAAATGAAAAGTCAGCAGTTACAAATAATATAGCTGCTGCTTTTTAATATTAGGACACTTACCTGTCCAGGGGTCCCACGACGTTGGCACCCCACTTGGTTTTTCAATCGGCTTGCAAGTGATGCTGCCGCAATTCCTTGTAAGGGAAACTGGCAGTGAAGCCTCTTGGCTTCAGAGCTGGTTCCCTACTGCACATGTGCCAATTGCACTGCACTTTCTGAAGGGCCCAGCAGAGGTGAAAGAAAAAGGGGTGAGGTCCGCGGCGAGGTCTTCCGGAAGTGGGGACGTGTACCTGTCAAAATCAGGTACTCACTCCCCCTCCCCCTCGAAAGCACTTTTGATGTGAAACTCTGCTTTTAGTCTGAGCGACTTCAGTAGTGCTAATTAAGACAGCTCTCATTGGCTAACATGGACTTTCACGGCATGCGACTTGGGGTCTCACAAGTCAGATCCCAAGTCGCGGCAATGTGAATTTGCGCCTTAACAGTTTCCCAAAACTGTCACAATTGTCATTATTTTCTTTATTTGCTTAGCAAAAAATAAAAACCCCAGAGGTGATCAGAATACCACCAAAAGAAAGCTCTATTTGTGGGAACAAAATATTAATATTTTTATTTGGTTACAGTGTAGCATGACCGCGCAATTGTCATTTAAAGTGCAACAGTGCTGAAAGCTGAATATTTGCTTGGGCAGGAAGGGGGGAAGCATCTGGTATTGAAGTGGTTAAAGCATAACATGTTAGGTATCTATTTACTTGGCGTAAAAATCATCTTTCACATTATACAAAAAATTGGGCTAACTTTATTTTTAGTTGTTTTTTATTACATGAAAGTGTATTTCTTCCAAAAAAATTGCATTTGAAAGACCGCTGCACAAATACAATGTGGTATAAAATATTGCAACACAAATTTTATTAGGGTCTCTGCTAATATATATATATATATAAAACATTTGGGGGTTCTAATTAATTTTCTAGCAAAAAATACAGGGCCGGATTCAGATAGCCTTTACGCCGGCGTATCTATTGAGTGCTACGAAGCGCCGGCGTATCTTCTTTCTGTATTCAGAAAGCTAGATACGCCAGAATTTCCCTGAGATCCGACCAGCGTAAATGTCTTACACCGTCGTATCTTAGGCTGCATATTTACGCTGGCCGCTAGGTGGCGCTTCCATATATTTCCGCGAGGAATATGCAAATTAGGTAGTTACGCCGATTCAGAAACGTACGTCCGCCCGGCGCATTTTGTTACATCGTTTACGTTAGGCTTTTTCCGGCGTAAAGTTACCCCTGCTATATGAGGGGTATCCTATGTTAAAGTGGAGGTTCACCCTATAAAAAATTTCTAACACTACATTCAGCACCGTGCTGCATATAAAATGACACTGACCTTTATTTTTTTTCCCCCGTAGATATCGTTTAACCGTGGAATTCACCGCGGCTTCCGGGTAGGGAATCCCGCGGGAGTGGGCGTTCCTATTGACATGCCAATCAAGCCGCGGGGAATTCCACGGCTAAACGATATCTACGGGGAAAAAAAAAATAAAGGTCAGTGTCATTTTATATGCAGCAGGGTGCTGGATGTAGTGTTAGAAATTTTTTATAGGGTGAACCTCCACTTTAAGTATGGACGTCGTTCCCGCGTCGAATTTTGAAAATGTTACGTTGTTTGCGTAAGTCGTTCGCGAATAGGGCTGTGCGTAAGTTACGTTCATGTCTAAAGCATTGACGATTTGCGGCGTAATTTCGAGCATGCGCACTGGGATTTTTTCACAACCGGCGCATGCGCCGTTCGTAAAATACGTCAAATACGTGGGGTCACAGTGAATTTAAATAAAACACGCCCACATCATCCACATTTGAATTAGGCGGGCTTACGCCGGACAACAGACGTTACGCCGTCGTAACTAAGGGAGCAAATTCTTTCTGAATACGGAACTTGCGCCCTAATTTACGGCGGCGTAACGTAACGTATCTATAAACCAATGTATCTGAATCCGGCCCACAGATTTTTAGGTAGATTCAGTAAGAGTTAGGCCGACTTATCAGTAGATAAGCCGGCCTAACTCAGAATCTACGCCGACCTATGTTTAAGCGTATGCTCAAACAGAGATACGCTTAAACATATCTAAGATAGGACGGCTTGCGCCGTCCTATCTTAGATTGCAATTTTTCGGATGGCTGCTAGGTGGCGCTTCCATTGCAGTCGGCGTAGATTATGTAAATGAGTTGATACGCCGATTCACAAACGTACGCCCGGCCGCCACAGTCGATTTACGCCGTTTCCGTAAGGCCTTAGGAGGCCTAAAGTTATTCCACCTATTAGGTGGAATAACAATGTCAAAGTATGGCCGCCGTTCCCGCCACGAGATTCGAAATTTTAACGTCGTTTGCGTAAGTCGTCCACGAATCGGGATTTCCATCGTTTACGGCCACGTCGAAATCTTTAGGCCTGTGCGGCGTACGTAACCGCAATGCACACTGGGAAATGTAGTCGCCTGGCGCATGCGCAGTGACAAAAAAACATCAAAAACGTGAGGTCAAGCCTCATTACCATACAACACGCCCCCCTCCAACCCATTTGAATTAGGCGCCCTTACGCCCTTATCTCGGTTGTGCCAGCAGTTGCTGCCGTTACCGAGATATCCATCTTCAAAGTGATGACGTATAACGACGGTGGGCGGTCGGCAAGTAGTTAAGCTACGCCGCCGTATATTAGTAGGCAAGTATATTGAGAATCATGTCCTTGCCTCGCTAACTTACGGCGGCGTAGCTTAAATTCCTTAGGCCCCTTTCAGACGTCCGCTCCGCCTGTCCGTTATTACAAGTCCGTTAACGGACTTGTAATACATCCCTATGGGATCGCGTCCGTCAGCGGATGGAGCATCCGCTAACGTCCGCGTCCGTCGGGATCCGGTTTTCGGACGGAAGAAAGCTCTATTTTTCTTCCGTCCAGCGGAACGGAACGGATGCAGGCGGACAGACGGTCCATCTGCATCCGGTTCCCCATAGGGCAGAGCGGAGCTGAGACAGGGCGGTCTCTGCACTGTGTGCGGGGACCGCCCTATCCGCCGACAGCTCAGCGGGGATCCCCGCTGAGCCGACGGAGACACACGGAGCGGATCCAGAAACGGTCCGCTCCGTGTGAAAGAGCCCTTAAGCTACGCCACCGCAAAGTTAGGTCATTGTACCTGAATCTACCTATTTAACTTGTAAGTGAGTGTCAGAAAAGGGCTTAGGCATGAAGGAGTTACTATTGGTCTGTCTTCTATTGCTTTTAGGCTTCAACAAAATGGCCGGAGCTGCAGACACTTCCTGTATATGATGTGACATAGAGCTCTTCTCTAGTGTTGTAGGTTGTGTAACACTGGAGACCAGGTGACTGCTGTGTTACAGGAAGCAGCAGTGCAGTGCATACACGGCAGAGCCTGTGCTCTTGTCACCGGGATTGAGCCGTGTTTTAGGGGCACTGACAGTTCGGAAGGAGGATTATATGAGGGTGTATTGGAGCCGGGAGCGAGGCTCGGTGGCTGCAGAGGACCAGACGGTACAGGGGCTGTGCATACTGCAGAGGGGGATGAACCTGCTTTTTCCTTTCCCTATCTCTGTGCAGTGAGCGGAGGAATACAGGAGAGGTACTGTGTTCTGTTCTAAGTGATCTCAGCTCATGTATTCCCTGCACTGGGGACAAGGAGTCTGATAAGACATGGCAACCAATCAGCTTCAAGCTTTCATTTTCAAAGCATAAATTATGAGAAATAAATAAAAGGTGACCTAACATTCTACTCCTCCTACTGTCCAGCACTTACCTCCTTGGGTGACCCACTTTCACCACACATGTCCTGGGGTTCGAACACCATGTTGTTCTTCTTTTTTTCTTTCTCCTAGGGACATCAGGATGGAGAAAAGCAATAAGAGCAGTCCTGATTGGTCAGCACAGGCATTTGACCTCTCTGATCTGCCCTGGTGTCCCTAAGGCAGGGGTCTCCAAACTGCGGCCCTTTGCTTGCCATAATGCGGCCCTTGGGGCATTATTCCATCCAATTTAAATGGGGCATAATACTTGTTGCTGACACCAATGGGGCACTATTCCTCCAACTGACGCCATCAATTCTTTCCATTAACACCAACGATGGGGCACTAGTCCTCCCACTGTCACCAAATATATGGAATTATTTACTCCCAATGGCCCTAGTCTGGCCCCCCCTAAAGTCTGAAGGACCGTAAACTGGCCCTTTGTTTAGAAAGTTTGGAGACCCCCTGCCCTAAGGCATGGGTGCTCAATCTGTGGCCCTCCAGCTGTTGCAGAACTACAAGTCCCAGGAGGCATTGCAAGGCTCACAGTTATAATAAACATGACTTCCAAAGGCAGAGGCATGATGGGACTTGTACCTGTACTATGCGAACACGCCAGAGCTCATCCTTACTCATGGGACGTGTTGTTCCGCAACAGCTGGAGGGCCGTAGTTTGAGGATCCCTGGTGTAGGGTGTTGGTTCATCTTTTCTGAAAATAGTAATACAGTAGAACCTCGGATTACGAGCATAATCCATTCCAGGAGAATGCCCGTAATCCAAAGCACTCACATATCAAAACGAGTTTCCCCATAGAAGTCAATGGAAACTAAAATAATTTGTTCCGCATTGACTCCTATGGCATGCAATACCGCATGCGGCCAGAGGTGGGGGGGGCCCTGGAGAGCCTTGGAAATACTCGGGGACAGCTCGGCTGAACTTGGAAAGGCTTTTGAACAGAGTTAGCTGGATTCAGGTAGGAGAGCCTAACGTTAGGCAGGCGTAGCGTATCACATATACGCTACGCCGCCATAAGTTAGAGAGGCAAGTGCTGTATTCACAAAGCACTTACGTCCTAAGTTACGGCGGTGTAGCGTAAGTGTGCCGGCCTAAGCGCGCCTAATTCAAATTGTGAAGAGGTGGGCGTGTTTTATGCTAATGAATCGTGACCCGACGTGATCGACGCATGCGCCATCCGTGGACATATCCCAGCGCGCATGCTCCAAATTACACCTCAAAGACTTTTTGGTTTCGACGTGAACGTAAATTACGCCCAGCCCCATTCACGGACGACTTACGCAAACAACGTCAACATTTTAAAATTCAACGCGGGTCCGACGTCCATACTTAACATTGGCCAAGCCATCTTTTTGGTGGAATATCTTTAGGCCTGAAAACGGCTTACGTAAACGGCGTATCTTTACTGCGACGGGCAAGCGTACGTTCGTGAATAGGCGTATCTCGCTGATTTACATATTCTAGGCGTAAATCAGCGTACATGCCCCTAGATTTATGCAGTTAAGATACGACGGTGTAGGAGACTTACGACGGCGCGGATTCGGAGTTACGACGGGGTATCTACTGATACGCCCGTCGTAAGTTTCCTGAATCTGGCTAAGTATTTCTGAATGGCTCCACTCTGCTCCGGCGCCCCTACACCTCTGGCCAAATGCGGTACTGCACACCGCTGTGGCTTGATCAGCGGCACGGATCGAACAGGGGGAATCTGACAGGCTGTTTGTACAGAATTTGATCAGTAGATCAACTTCTGTACAACCAACCTGCCCATACACGGATCGTTTTTTGCTGAACTGGCAGGATTTCCATCCATGTATTGCTGGCTTAACATTTTAACTTAAAGTAGAACTCCACCCAAGAGGGGACATTCCGCTTTAAGGCCTCCTCCCCTCTTCTTTGATATTTACCATTTTGGGGGGGGGGGGGGGGGTCAGGCAGATACCTGGTTTTGATAGGATGGATTACCTAAGCGATCAGAGTTGAAATTCCCCTTCCCACAGACTTCTGGGACATGTTACAGGTCCCAGAAGACTGTGGGACCATTAACAATGCTGCATGCACAGTGGGCACCCGGCACTGCCGGGTTCCCACAGTTAAAGTGACCTTTAGTCGTTTATTTTCCAACTTTCCATCTATTAAATCTTCTGCCCTTGTTGTTTTAACTTTGGATAGTAAAACATATTTTTTTTCTGCCAGTAAACCTTAGACAGCCCACTTCCTGTCTGGTCATTAGCCTAGGCTTATGACATGCACAGCTCTCTCTCTCACACTTGTGAAAGTTTGCCAGGAAGGGAGGGGGGATGAGTCATAAGAGGGCCAGTGAAAGCTGCAGAGCTGGAGGTGTGTGTCTGTGTAAATTCAGGAAGTGAACAGGCAGCAGCTTCAGCTGCCCACAGTTAAAATGGCTGCAGCCAGACCCAGTGGAGGGAGATCTCTGCAGCATTTTTGGCAAGTACTGATTAACAGTAGATATAAAATAATATGCAAAGTGGTTGGAGGGAAGTTTCAGAATGGCAAAGATGTTTTTATTACAAATTATGTGAGCAGACTGCAGGTGCTGAGAACAGTCCCCGGCGCCCCCTCTGGTGAGCACAGCGCTGGATCCTGGTGCAGGTAAGTGTCCGTTTTATTAAAAGGCAGTAGCTGCAGTTTTTGTACATGCTGACTTGAGCTTTTCTTTAACAAGCTGAAGCTAGAATTTGATTGGTTGCCATGCACAGCTGCTCTGAATTCTGCCTTTTTCTGTTTTACTAAATCCCCCCCCCCAGTAGTGTGTATAATGTGACAAATAGCTGGGGGGGGGGGGTGAGTGCACAGCGACTACATGGTTTAGGGCCCATGAAGGCAGTACTATTTTTTTGTATGGCTCTGAATGCAGTTCCAATGTTGTCTATGGGCCTGTGGAAATGGTGTGCAAAGATCAGTAAGCTTGCACTGTGTTTTAGAGCCTTTAAATCATGGGTGCTCAACCTGTGGCCCTCTAGCTGTTGCAGAACTACAAGTCCCATGAGGCATTGCAAGTCTGACAGTTACAAGCATGACTCCCAAAGGCAGAGGCCTGATGGGACTTGTAGTTCTGTAACAGCTCAAGGGCCACAGGTTGAGTAACCATGCATTAAATCAAAAGAGAAAAGTCAGTAATTTACACTTGTGCATACAAACGCGTATACATGTGAATGGAAGAGTGGCCCCATTTACTTGAATGCATGCGGTAGCACCCACCAAAGGCAGCAGGGGGTTTACTTCCTGCTGCGCCATGTGTACACCTTATGGTTGCTGCCTTAGCAGCTAAAGCGGGATTAGGGTTGTCCCGATACTAGTACTTGGGGAAATGCTCCGATGCTTCACCCGATACCTGAGCAGTCAGGGATGATCGGTGCTGCGGGGGGAGTTGCATGCACCGATCTTCCTGTATACATTTCAATAAAGCCTGACAGCTTCTCCCCGGACCCCCCCCCTTTAAGCTGCTTTAGTGAAATTCATACAGCAGTGATTAGGGCAAATTTGCTGCAGTGCAGTGATGAGGTCAAATTTGTTTTCACCAGGACACCGCGCCGGCCCTGAGGAGCTGCGGGCAGGAGTTTTTAGGCAAGGCTGCGACTTTGGCCTAGTCCGCAAGGCCGGACGCCACAGACCAGGCCGAAACCGCGACCTCGCCTAAGGATCGGCGCGGTGTCCATAAAAAAAAAAAAACTCGATTCAAATCGTGAATAGTTATTTTTTTAAATCGAAGATTTATTTATTTATTTTTTGAAAATCGCCCAGCTCTAGCGGTGATCAGTGCTTGCAACGCTCCCCAAAGCCGCACTAATCACCGCTGACTGGCCCTGTATCCCCCTATGTGATGCTGCGTATCCGCCTCTGTGATGCTGCGTGTCCGCCTCTGTGATGCTGCGTGTCCGCCTCTGTGATGCTGCGTGTCCGCCTCTGTGATGCTGCGTGTCCGCCTCTGTGATGCTGCGTGTCCGCCGCCGCGCTCCGTCCCCCCCCCCTCAATGTCCTCCTCCACTTCCTCTTTTCTCGATCTGTCAGGATGGAGAGTGGAGATAAGAGCCGCTAAACCCAGCTCCTACCTTTTCCGAATGAACAGTCAGTGATCACTGACTCTGTCCATTCACATAACTGAAACATCGTAACCTGTGTTTACGATGCTTCAGTTTATGAATGGAGAGGAGCTTCTCTCCATTCATTTTAGCTGAGGCTGCAGAGAAAGGGACTGGGGAATCTGTGTCCCTAGTCCCTTTCTCTGTCTCAAAGGGGAGATGTCAGAGGTCTGTTAAGACCACTGAAATCACACCAAAGCCCCCCAACAGGGCTATAAAAAAGAAAAAAAATTGCAATAAATAAAAAAAATTGTAAAAAATAATAAAAATGTAAATAAAAAACACACTGACACAATCCACTCCCCCCACCCCCTCCATAAAAAAAAGAAGAAGAAAGCAAAGCACTGTAAAATACAAAAAAACAACAAAAAAAAGAAAAAAAAGAAAAAATATATACTGATACATGCCACTGTGACATGACATTAAAAATGTCGGTTATCGGTGAGTACTTGGGAAAAAAATGTATCGGTACTTGTACTCGGTCTTAAAAAAGTGGTATCAGGATAACCCTAGTAGGGATTGGGGGTGGTAAACTCAACCGCAGAGTTTTACCACCCCCCAACTTTACATGAGAATGAGCACTAAGGGTGCCGCTGCTGATGCTAAGGGCTCATTCACAAGTGCAGCAGCCACTGCTGCTTTGAAAAGCCATCCGAGAATGTTTAACATGTGGGGAGGAGGCGATATGTTGCCTCCCCACCACCTGATTAACCCCATAATTGCCGTGCGATTACGACACAGTAGTACAGTGATTAGAGGTTTAAATCAGGTGTGACACTGGGCAACGCTGTTTCAGTGATCTTTGACTTCCCCCATGTTGTGCAGGTAGATCCCCACCTCTTTAAGGTTGCCTACCCCTCATATAACACAATTGGATATTTTCTGAAGCCTCGTACACACGATCGGATTATCCGATGGCAATTGTGAGATGACAGGCTGACCGTTTGTACGTTCCATCGGACAATTGTTCTCGGATTTTCCACGGACAAATGTGGGATAGCGTGCTTTAAAATTGTCCGGCGGAATATCCGATCGTGTGTACACAAATCAGACAAAACTCCAAAGTACAAACACGCATGCTCAGAAGCAATGCTCACCATAACACAATATTAGCAGAAGTTGCCCAAAGGGTGGTGCTAAAGAGCTGAAAAAACACGTAGTTTTGTGTTTGTTGGCCGACAATTATTTGCCGTGTGTATGCAATACAAGTTCATGGCCAATGCCCTTCGGGACACAAGTCCTACACTTTGTCCGATGGAAATCTGATTGTGTGTACAAGGCTTTAGGTGCTGCTTTATATTATTTTTGCTGCAAGGCAGCCCTATCCTCCTTTCTCACCTAAGCGAGAATGATGTTGTGCTGATGTGCTAAAGGTCTCTGCTGGGCTTCAGGACTGGGCATAGACCTTCGGTACATCTGCACACACAGGGTTTCCATGCATAGGCATGTGAGGACAGCAAATTGAAGGTGGTCCGGGACCTCTCTTCCTGCATATACGCATGAGCACAGTTCGACAAATGCGCAGATGCGCTGCAGGGCTCTGGCAGGTCCCAAAGGCCAGGTAGAGCACTGTGGCACATTTGCGCACTTTTCGGACAATGGAAAATGGCAACACTAGTGGAGGGGGGTGGAGCCATGATTAAGGGGACTGAAGTTCCTCTTTAACCACTTCAGCCCCGGAAGATTTGGCTGCTGAATGACCAGGCCATTTTTTGCGGTACGGCACTGCGTCGCTTTAGCTGACATTTGCGCGGTCGTGCGACGCTGTTCCCAAACACAATTGATGTCCTTTTTTCCCCACACATAGAGCTTTCTTTTGGTGTTATTTGATCACCTCTGCGGTTTTTATATTTTGCACTTTAAACAAAAAAATGTGACAATTTAGAAAAAAAAAAACCCCCTATTTTGTACATTTTGCTATAATAAATATCCCCGTTTTTTTTTTTAAAGCGCATTTTTTTTCTCAGTTTAGGCCGATATGTATTCTTCTACATATTTTTGGTAATAAAAATCGCAATAAGCGTTTTTACTAGTAATGCCGACGATCTGCGATTTTTATCGGGACTGTGACATTATGGCAAACAGATCAGACACTTGACACATTTTTAGGACCATTGACAATTCTACAGAGATCAGTGCTATAAAATGCACTGATAACTGTGTAAATGTCACTGGCAGGGAAGGGGTTAACACTAGGGGGCGATCAAGGGGTTAACTGCGTTCCCTCTTGTGTGTTCTAACTGTAGGGGGGTGGGAGTGACTGGAGGAAATGACTGATTGTGGTTCCTAGCTAGTAAGAACTCACGATCTGCCTCTCCTCACAGAACAGGGATGTGTGTGTGTGTGTGTGTGTATGTGTGTGTGTGTGTGTGTATGTACAGTGCCTTGCGAAAGTATTCGGCCCCCTTGAACTTTGCGACCTTTTGCCACATTTCAGGCTTCAAACATAAAGATATAAAACTGTGATTTGTTTTGAAGAATCAACAAGTGGGACACAATCATGAAGTGGATGAAATTTATTGGATATTTCAAACTTTTTTAACAAATAAAAAACTGAAAAATTGGGCGTGCAAAATTATTCAGCCCCCTTAAGTTAATACTTTGTAGCGCCACCTTTTGCTGCGATTACAGCTGTAAGTCGCTTGGGATATGTCTCTTTCAGTTTTGCACATCGAGAGACTGAAATGTTTGCCCATTCCTCCTTGCAAAACAGCTCAAGCTCAGTGAGGTTGGATGGAGAGCGTTTGTGAACAGCAGTTTTCAGTTCTTTCCACAGATTCTCGATTGGATTCAGGTCTGGACTTTGACTTGGCCATTCTAAGGGCTCTTTCACACACTGTGCAGAGACCGCCCTGTCTTTCCTCCGCCCTCCCCTATGGGGAATCGGATGAATACGGACCGTGTGTCCGTATTCATCCGAACCGTTCCGCCAGACGGAAGAAAAACAGGGTTTTCTTCCGTCTGAAAAAGCGGATCTTTGTGGAGGCGGATCTTTACGGACGTTAGCGGATGCATCATCCGCTAACGTCTGCAATCCCATAGGGAAGCATTACAAGTCGTAAACGGACTTGTAAAAAACGGACCGTTCGTCAGCCCGTGTGAAAGGGCCCTAACACCTGGATATGTTTATTTGTGAACCATTCCATTGTAGATTTTGCTTTATGTTTTGGATCATTGTCTTGTTGGAAGACAAATCTCCGTCCCAGTCTCAGGTCTTTTGCAGACTCCATCAGGTTTTCTTCCAGAATGGTCCTGTATTTGGCTCCATCTATCTTCCCATCAATTTTAACCATCTTCCCTGTCCCTGCTGAAGAAAAGCAGGCCCAAACCATGATGCTGCCACCACCATGTTTCACAGTGGGGATGGTGTGTTCAGGGTGATGAGCTGTGTTGCTTTTACGCCAAACATAACGTTTTGCATTGTTGCCAAAAAGTTTGATTTTGGTTTCATCTGACCAGAGCACCTTCTTCCACATGTTTGGTGTGTCTCCCAGGTGGCTTGTGGCAAACTTTAAACAACACTTTTTATGGATATCTTTAAGAAATGGCTTTCTTCTTGCCACTCTTCCATAAAGGCCAGATTTGTGCAGTATACGACTGATTGTTGTCCTATGGACAGAGTCTCCCACCTCAGCTGTAGATCTCTGCAGTTCATCCAGAGTGATCATGGGCCTCTTGGCTGCATCTCTGATCAGTCTTCTCCTTGTATGAGCTGAAAGTTTAGAGGGACGGGCAGGTCTTCGTAGATTTGCAGTGGTCTGATACTCCTTCCATTTCAATATTATCGCTTGCACAGTGCTCCTTGGGATGTTTAAAGCTTGGGAAATCTTTTTGTATCCAAATCCGGCTTTAAACTTCTCCACAACAGTATTTAGGACCTGCCTGGTGTGTTCCTTGTTCTTCATGATGCTCTCTCCACTTTAAACGGACCTCTGAGACTATCACAGTGCAGGTGCATTTATACGGAGACTTGATTACACACAGGTGGATTCTATTTATCATCATTAGTCATTTAGGTCAACATTGGATCATTCAGAGATTCTCACTGAACTTCTGGAGAGAGTTTGCTGCACTGAAAGTAAAGGGGCTGAATAATTTTGCACGCCCAATTTTTCAGTTTTTTATTTGTTAAAAAAGTTTGAAATATCCAATAAATTTCATTCCACTTCATGATTGTGTCCCACTTGTTGTTGATTCTTCAAAAAAAAAATTACAGTTTTATATCTTTGTTTGAAATGTGGCAAAAGGTCGCAAAGTTCAAGAGGGCCGAATACTTTTGCAAGGCACTGTGTGTATGTGTGTGTGTATATATGTATATATATATATATATATATATATATATATATATATATATAAACATAATAGGGCTGAAACGATTAATCGATTATTATCGATAAAAATCGATAATGAAAATCGTTGTCAACGAATTTCATTATCGATTAGTTGGTCCATACTGGGAGTGCAACGGATCATGCCCGATCCGCTATCTGAACGGGCCGACCTGTTCGGATCGGCACAGGCTGCGATCCGCGGAGCGCACCGCCGCCGCCTTAGGAAAGGCCGCGGCTTCGGCCTAGCTCCGGAGCGGTCGACCATCTTGGTACACCCGGCGGCGGTGCGCATTGACGTCATCACCCCTCCCTCTGCAAGTGGATCTTCTGCAAGAGCGCGCAGTACTGTCTGCATGCATGCGAGTACAGTGAAGGGAGACTGAGTAGTACAAGAACAGTGAGTGGATTCATCATATTATAGTGGGGAAAAATGGCTATTATTTCAGTGTGTTACTGTTACTGTTTACTAGTGTGGGGGCAATGTTGGCTATACTATTATTAGTGAGAAAAATGGCTATTATACAGTGTTACTGTTAGTGTGGGGGCAATGTTGGCTATACTATTATTAGTGAGAAAAATGGCTATTATACAGTGTTACTGTTAGTGTGGGGGCAATGTTGACTGGAACAGTGATGGTGATAATGACGAGTTGGGGACAATGGTGGACATTACAGTGACGAGTGGGGGGCAATGGTGTACATTACCATATAGAGCTATTGGCCCAGCTAGAGCCCAGAATTGAATCCGACTTTTTTTCATCATTTTTTTTCTTTGCTGATCCGAAAATCATATTTTATTAAAAATAAACTTACATATTATTAAAAATAAATATTCATCTTATTAAAAATAAACTTAAAAATAAACAACAAACATAAACAAAAATAAAATATATTATAAAATATTTAATACACAGATTATGGGAGTGTAAATATGTGGATTGGTTCTCTTACGATTTAATTTTTTTTTTTTTCTTGAACAGTAGTTTAGCTCTTTTCATAATGTTTGTTTTTGTACTGCTGCAAAGTTGTGTAATGTTAATTTTAAACGCTTTTTAATCTGCTGTTTGAGTGTAACACTCAGTTTTTTTCATTATTACTGGTAAATAAACGAAAAAATTCCACATTACGTTTTTTTAATGATTTTATCCGATTAATCGATTAATCGAACAAATAATCGGCCGATTAATCGATTATGAAAATAATCGTTAGTTGCAGCCCTAATACATATATATACATACATACATACATACGCAATGTAACGCTGACAAAGCTTCCTGTCTTCTATTCTACTGAAAGAAACTGATTTCTATCTGTGTCTGTTTTGCTATCGGAGATTTTCTCCCACTTCCTGCCTGGTGAATCCGTTGTCATGGGGTCAGTAAGTGAGATGGAGCCATTGATAGCAGTAAAAAATCCTTTTTAACTGTTTTACAAAAAATAAAAATAAACATTTTGGCTCTCTATACTCTTTAATTACCCTTTGGTTTGATACTGAAGCATGCTGGTCAGAAGTGGTTCATTTGCCTACCTGACTTATTGGCAGACGTAGATGTCGGTCTTACAAACAAGAGGAAGGAAGGAAAGTAAACGGAGCATTTTATCGCCGTATTAATTTGTGTCTTGATCTTTTTCTAGGATGGCGTTTGCGGTGCAGGAGAAGCACTTCGCCCCGTCCTTACTAAATTTTTTCATCTATAATCCGAAGTTTGGCCCAAGAGAAGGAGAGGTAATAATACATTGATCTATTCTTAGCTCTTCAGTAGTCTAGCCTGACATCCTAAGCACAACCGTACAATGTATACTAGCCTTTAAAGTGATTGGAAAGGATTTTTTTGGGAAAAACACAAATCCCACTCACTGCTTAAAGCAGGGCTCGACAAATCCCGGTCGCCATGGCGACTAGAAATAGGGTCCTGGCGACTTGGCTTGGAAGGGGGGTCCTGGCCCCATCTGGTGGTGAGCCTTTGGTATTACAAGTTATTACCACCAGATGTGTAAGCTGGCGCCATCTAGTGGTGACCGTTGGTATTACAAGTTAAGCATTACAAGTTAAACAGCAATTCTAATGTAATTTTTCACTATTTTCACTGCCATCTTCTTTCCTCTAATTAGAACCTCCAAACATTATATATATTTTATATATATTTTTTATCCTAACACCCTAGAGAATAAAATGGCGATCGTTGCAATACTTTCTGTCATGCCGTATTTGCGCAGCGGTCTTACAAGCGCACTTTTTTGGGAAAAAATTACACTTTTTTTAATTAAAAAATAAGACAACAGTAAAGTTATCCCCATTTTTTTTTATATTATGAAAGATAATGTTACGCCGAGTAAATTGATACCCAACATGTCACGCTTCAAAATTACGTCCGCTCATTGAATGGCGACAAACTTTTACCCTTTAAAATCTCCATAGGCGACGTTTAAAAAATTGTACAGGTTGCATGATTTGAGTTAGAGGAGGTCTAGGGCTAGAATTATTGCTCTTGCTCTGCCAATCGTGGCGATACCTCACGTGTGGTTTGAACACCGTTTACATATGCAGGCGCTGCTCACGTATGTGTTCGCTTCTGCGCGCGAGCTCGTCGGGACGGGCGCGTTTTCTGGCTCCTAACTTTTTTAGCTGGCTCCTAGATTCCAAGCAAATTTGTCAACCCCTGGCTTAAAGAGGAATTGAACTCTGGAAGTTGTCAGTCAGGCAGAGGGAAAAGGACTTGTCACCATTATTTCCCGTGGTCTCCATGAATCTGATCTTTCCCTCATTACTGACTTACCATGTCTTGTTCTGCACTGTCTCTGTGTGGATGCACTCATCTTAGGGCAGGGGTGCCCAACCAGTGGCCCGGGGGCCACATGTGGTCCACGGAGCCCTCTGATGTGGCCCGCAACCCGCTCTGGGATGGAATAGAATACTGTTATTAAAGGTCAGTTTATTACTAATATCACATTGTATATATGGGCATATCTGTTCTGCAGTGGTTACTGGGCTGCTTTCAAACGAATCCACAGACGCAGAGTAGTTCACCTGCGGGTTACCTGCACAGAGCCATAGACTTCTGTTGTTACCTGCGAGTTTGGTGAGCTTTCTGAAAGTGCACCAAACCTGCAGAATATAATAGAAGTCTATTGCAAAGTGCAGAAAAGCCAAAGGTACACTGCGTGCACCCACGGTGCGGGTAAACCTCAGCGCATCGGTGTGAAAGCAGCCTTGGGGCCCTTTCACATGGTCAGTCCGACCCAATTGGACCCTCCATTCACCTCTAAGGAGTGACAGATGTAAACCGACTTGTGTCCTACCTCCAATCCAATCGGGCTGTGTCCGTGTCCGCTCTGCATATGCAGCGTGGACACAGACCAGACATCGGCCCGCTCCGCTGATTGTGGCCCTTGACCAGTTACCATATCGCTTAAGTATCCCTCGCGCTTCAAAAGGTTGGGCACCCCTTTCTTTAGAGGCTTTGCTTCTTAAATCGGAGCCTCCAGGCAGGAAAACGGTGAGCAACACAGTAGAGACACTATCAAACCTCACTCCAAATCTCCTAAGACCAGACGTCAAAGGCCTTAGATCTAACGCAGCAGATATAGTGATATGAGGTACAGGCGTGCCTAGACACCCCACATGGGGGGACTCTCCATTATGGGTGCCGCCTCCCCATCCAAGTGCCGGCCCCTTTCAGGATGCCGGGTGTATGGATTACGATGCTGGGTGGGTGGTGTTTTATTTTGTTATTTTTTTTAACCACTTAAGACCCGGACCTTTAGGCAGCTAAAGGGCCAGGTTTTGCAATTCGGCACTGCGTCGCTTTAACAGGCAATTGCGCGGTCGTGCGACGTGGCTCCCAAACAAAATTGGCATCCTTTTTTCCCCACAAATAGAGCTTTCTTTTGGTGGTATTTGATCACCTCTGCGTTTTTTTTTTTTTACGCTATAAACAAAAATAGAGCGACAATTTTGAAAAAAATGCAACATTTTTTGCTATAATAAATATCCCCCAAAAATATATACATTTTTTTCCCTCAGTTTAGGCTGATAAGTATTCTTCTACCTATTTTTGGTAAAAAAAAAATCGCATTAAGCGTTTATCTGTTGGTTTGCGCAAAATTTATAGCGTATAGGGGATAGTTTTATTTCATTTTTATTAATTTTTTTTTTTTTTTTTTACTACTAATTGGGGCGATCAGCGATTTTTTTTCATGACAGCGATATTATGGCGGACACTTCGGACAATTTTGACACATTTTTGGGACCATTGTCATTTTCACAGCAAAAAATGCATTTAAAATGCATTGTATAAATAAATTAATTTGCGCTGAATATTAACTTAGAAAATGCAAATCGTGCTAATAGGTGATTAAAAAGAAACTATTAAGTGTCAAATTAATAGGCAAAATGAAACAAAAAAAGTCCAATTGCATAAATATACACCAGTGGTTTTCAATGAAACAACACCCAGATCAGTGTGATGATTAAAGGAAGGTGTGATGTGATCTCAAACAACGTGCTCCTGCTTCACAAGTAGAACGCCTCTTCCACATTAACCACAGCTCATGGAAAACAAAAGAGAAAAACTCTCATAGCGCAGCTGAGTATTAAACAATACAAGGAGGGTAGATGGTCTCTAACAATGGCACACTCACGAATCCACCGATTAAAAGCCGCATATAGCAACAATACACCGATCCCAATACAGTGACCCATGACTAAGTCAAGTGACTATTGACGTAACGCGTGGGGGAGGAGTTACGAGCGGGACGGATCTAGGATTCGATCTAGGATTCGAATGAGGAGAGGAAACATCATATGAGCTGAGCTGCTTAATGAAGGATCGGTGTATTGTTGCTATATGCGGCTTTTAATCGGTGGATTCGTGAGTGTGCCATTGTTAGAGACCATCTACCCTCCTTGTATTGTTTAATACTCAGCTGCGCTATGAGAGTTTTTCTCTTTTGTTTTCCATGAGCTGTGGTTAATGTGGAAGAGGCGTTCTACTTGTGAAGCAGGAGCACGTTGTTTGAGATCACATCACACCTTCCTTTAATCATCACACTGATCTGGGTGTTGTTTCATTGAAAACCACTGGTGTATATTTATGCAATTGGACTTTTTTTGTTTCATTTTGCCTATTAATTTGACACTTAATAGTTTCTTTTTAATCACCTATTAGCACGATTTGCATTTTCTAAGTTAATATTCAGCGCAAATTAATTTATTTATACATTGCACTAATTTGTTTGACCTACATCACTTTTTGCTGCGTTTATTATTTGGTAATTTTGTTAATGCTTCATAATTTGATATTTAATTAGCGCTGTAGTACTTATATTTTTACATTTAAAATGCATTGTATACTGTGAAAATGACAATTGCAGTTTGGGAGTTAACCACAAGGGGGCGCTGAAGGGGTTATGTGTGACCTCATGTGTGTTTACAACTATAGGGGGGTGTGGCTGTAGGTGTGACGTCATCGATTGTGTATCCCTATGAAAGGGAGCACACGATCGATGACGCCGCCACAGTGAAGAACGGGGAAGCTGTGTTTACACACCGCTCTCCCCGTTCTTCAGCTCTGGGGACCGATCGCGGGACTCCAGCAGCGATCGGGTCCCGCGGTCACGGACCTGTACGTGCATGTGCCTAGCCGTGCCATTCTGCCGACGTAAATGTGCAGGAGGCGGTCCTTAAGTGGTTAAGCATCGATTAGAGCCAGAGGCTCTATAATAGGCTTCAAAATAGGGTGTGCTGGGGGTGCAGAGAATGTGCTCGGAGCCAACCCAGGTGTGTGAGAACAGCGAATGAATGTTCACTATTCTTACACTGAATCTCCTCTGAGCCCTGTTTCCTGATTGGTCGAAAGGAGAAGCGTTCTGGTTGGCCGCCAAGGAGGAGACGGTAGCTGTCAAGCAGGGGAAGAAGAAGCTGCCTTGATGCCCGTGGAGGAGAGCAGGGGAGGCCGTCCTTGATTGCCCGCCATGGATGGGGTAAGTGCATTGTTTGAAATCCCCCCCCCCCCCCCCTTATAAAAAATGACCACCAGCCGCACTGTTAATAACTAAACTAGCACTGCAGCATTAGAGTAGCCATGTACTGATGTTCCTTCAGGCGAGGATTGGCTGCCAGGTGCTGCCATGTCTGTAATGACATTGTGTGGAATCTGGGTGAAATCTGATTATAATTGCAGAGATAACGCTTCATCAGGAGCTCACTACAGTTTTTCTAGCCAACTTGTTTGACATTTACATGTGGCTCATGCTCAGGACCTGTAGACCACTTTCACATTGGGGTGGTTTTGGGCTTAAAATGGTGCCTGTAAAGCGCCCCCCCCCCCCCTGCAGTCTCAGTGTGAAAGCCTGAGTGCAAAGCGCTGGCAGGACATTAAAAAAACGCGTCTTTGGAGCGTTGTGTACACCACTCTTGCCTATTGAAATGAATGGGCAGCACGGCTGAACCGCCGGCAAAGCGCTTTGCGGGTGTGTTTTTTTTTTTTTTTAACCCTTTTTCGGCTGCAAGCAGTGGTTAAAAGTGGTGGCCGAATACCTCCGCAAAAACGACGGTAAAGCGCCGCTAAAAATAGGCGCCTTACCACCACCCCCCGCCCCAGTGTGAAAGGGGTCGTAGTGGGATTGTTCTTTTCCTTGTATGTAGAATTGTAAAAAAAAAAAAAAAAAAAACAGCAACATTTAATTGGACGGTCTGATACTTCTGAAGTTATGATTGCACATTGCTTAAAGTGTTCACCCTAAAAAAAAGCCAACTTGCTTTAAATTTAACCGATGGATTCCTAACCGATAGGTCAAAACTGATCGTTAGTAGGCACGACCATCGGTTAAAAATCCAGGCATGCTCAGAATCAAGTTGATGCATGTTTGGAAGCATTGAGCTTAATTTTGTTCAGCACGCCGTTGTGTTTTACGTCACCGCGTTCTGACACGATCGGTTATTTAACCGATGGTGTGTAGGCGCGACGGACTATCAGTCAGCTTCATCGCTTAACCTATGACAACGGTCCTTCAGACCGTTCTCATCGGATGGACTGATCGTGTGTACAAGGCTTTATTGTCCCAGCAGTGCTTAGCTATGACATCACTTTTGGATAATAGGCGATCTTGGACCAGCCTTACATCACTTTGCATGTCTTTATTGCCCTTTGCATTGGCTCATTGAATGTTCAGCTGACATTTTTGCTCAGCTAATATATCCCGGTAATAATAAGACTATAAAAGAGGTCTTGTGAGTGTAATTTCAACTGCAAAATTAATTTAGCCCCAAGCAGGAAGCCAAATCCGTTAATTTAAAGTAATATAATTAGTTAATATAATCAACCAATTTCCACAATTACGGTATATGGGGCATTAGAAATCATGTTTTATTTTAAATGAATGCTAAAAGGTTGTTGGGGGCTACTGGGCTACGCCATTGCAACTTTGCAGTATTCAAGCATTTATAGTGTCAGAAGACCCAGAAGTAGTAATGTAGTTGTGGGTCAAGCCCGGTGGGGTCAGTCCACCCTTGGCTTCTTACACTACATTCACGCAGGCAATTGGCACACCCTCCAATTTCCTTTGGCAAGAATCAGCAGATTTATCTTGCGACTGGATTGATAGGTGTGTGCAAATGGCCGCAGCCACTTCAATGCAATAGCACACAAAATGTATCCAGCCACCATTGTTGCAGGTAATTGTTGGCTGTGTGATTCGTCAGAAATGGCTGCAGTTGTCATCAGCCTGTAATTTTTCATTATTTGGGCTGAGCCACCCCAGCTATTCCTACACACCTGTCATTTCAGCCGCAGGAATCTGCAAATTTCTTCAGCTGGAACTTGCAGGGTTTGCCTAATCGCCCAATTGAATGCAGCCTTATGACCCCTTTCACACCGTTTTTCAGGCGCTTTGGCGTTAAAAAATAAAGCGCCTGAAAGAAGCCTCATCTGCAATCCCAATGTGAAAACCTGCGTGCTTTCAGAGCCCTTTCACACTGACTGCGCCCGAAAAACGGCGGTAAAGCTCCGTTAAGACGCCTTTCACACTGGAGTGTTTTTCAGGCGCTTTGGCATTAAAAAAAGCGCCTCAATGGGAAGGGGGCTTTAGGAGCGGTGTATTCAACGCTCCTAAAGCGCTGCAAAGAAGCTGCTTGCAGGACTTTTTTTGACGCCCTGCCAGCGCAGCGCCTCAGTGTGAAAGCACTCGGGCTTTCACATTTGGATTTTTTTTTTTTTTAACGCTAAAACGACCCAGTGTGAAAGGGGTCCATGGCTCAATTCACACCTTTGCATGTTGCTTTTGAGCGTTTTTGCAGTGCTCTTTGCGGTGCTTGCTTTGTTTTATTTATTTTTTACATTTCCTTTAATTACATGCCGACCAGCCGCCGTAGAACTACGGCGGCAGGTTGGCTCTCCTGGGCGAATGCCCGTAGCTCTACGTCGCCTCGCGAAGCAGCCACTAAGGGTCGATCGATCGTTACAGAGCGAGAACCGGGAGCTGTGTGTGTAAACACACAGCTCCCAGTCCTGTCAGGGGAGAAATGCCTGACAATGTATGAACAGAAGATCAGTCATTTCCCCTAGTGAGGCCAGCCCCCCCTACAGTTAGAACACACCCAGGGAACATACTTAACCTCTTCCTCGCCCCCCAGTGTTAACCCCTTCCCTGCCAGTGGCATTTTTATAGTAATCAATGCATTTTTATAGCACTGATCGCTATAAAAATGCCAATGGTCCCAAAAATGTGTCAAAAGTATCCGCCATAATGTCGCAGTACCGAAAAAAATCGCTGATCGCCACCATTACTAGTAAAAAAAATATATTAATAAAAATGCCATAAAACTATCCCCTATTTTGTATTTATTATTTTATTTTTATTTTTTTACGAAAAATATGTAGAAGAATACGTATCGGCCTAAACTGAGGAAAAAAATAGTTTTTTTATATATTTTTGGGGGATGTTTATTATAGCAAAAAGTAAAAAATATTCATTTTTTTTTTAATTGTCGCTTTATTTTTGTTTATAGAGCAAAAACTAAAAACCGCATAGGTGATCAAATACCACCAAAAGAAAGCTCTATTTGTGGGAAAAAAAGGACACCAATTTTGTTTGGAAGCCACGTCGCACGACCGCGCAATTGTCAGTTAAAGCGACACAGTGCCGAATAGCAAAAAGTGCTCTGGTCTTTGACCAGCAATATGGTCCGGGGCTTAAGTGGTTAACAACCAGCTATAAACGGGTAAAAAACGCAAATCGCGGCAAAAACGCAGTACTTGCGTTTTGGATGCGGGTCCATTAAATTCTATTGCATGCAAAACGCTGCTTTTTTGCGGGGGAAAAAAGTCCCCGACCCTTTCCAAAAACGCAGAGGCACAAAAAAGCATTGATGCAAACATGTTTCATAGGAAATCGTGTTAAAAAAAATTCTCTGCATTTCTGCAAAATGCATCAAAAAACACATTAGTGTGAATGGAGCCTAATGTCTGTTTTTTTATTTTTTATTCCTAACTCCTGTCCACTTGGGACCTATTTCCTGCTCATCTTTGCATGTTGCAGCACCTTCTGGCACTCTTCATAGTAAAAAGTAAATGGATATACCTGACGGGGAGAGTGTGACCTCCTTCTAGTGGTCACTGCAAGTGTACAGACCACATAAACCCCCAAGATATACAAGACAAACTTGTAAAAAAAAAACGTTTTAAAACTACTGGAGAAGAAGCAGACCTGACGTCATGTAACACACGCAGTGGCAAGAAACCCCTTGGTGCAGCTGTGCATGGTAGCCAATCAGCTTCTAATTTCAGCTTGCTCAATTAACCATTAACCATAAGCTTGCTTATTGGGCACATAAACCCCCTTCGTGCCCAGGCGAAATTTCAGCTTCCGGCACTGCGTCGCTTTAACTGACAGTTGCGCGGTCGTGCGACGTGGCTCCCAAACAAAATTGACGTCCTTTTTTCCCCACAAATAGAGCTTTATTTTGGTGGTATTTGATCACCTCTGCGGTTTTTATTTTTTGCGCTATAAACAAAAAAAGAGCAACAATTTAAAAAAAATATATATATTTTTTACTTGTTGCTATAATAAATATCCAATTTAAAAAAAAAAAAATATATATTTTTTTTCTCAGTTAAGGCCGATACGTATTTTTCGATGTATTTTTGTAAAAAAATAAATAAATCGCAATAAGCGACTGGTTTGCGCAAAAGTTATAGCGCCTACAAAATAGGGGACAGAATTATGATTTTTTTTTATAATTTTTTTTTTTACTAGTAATGGCGGTGATCTGCGATTTTTATTGGGACTGCGATATTGCGACGGACGTATCGGACACTTTTGACAAAAATTTGGGACCATTCACATTTATACAGCGATCAGTGCTATAAAAATGCACTAATTACTGTATAAATGTGACTGGCAGTGAAGGGGTTAACACTAGGGGGTGAGGAAGGGGTTAAATGTGTATCCTGGGTGTGTTCTAACTGTGTGGGGTGACTGGGGGAGGTGACCGATGCTGTGTCCCTATGTACAAGAGACACAGATCGGTCTCCTCTCCCTCACAGCACGTGGAGCTCTGTGTTTACACACAGAGCTCCACGTCCTGCTGTGTTACCGACGATCGCGTGTACCCGGCGGACATCGCGGCCGCCAGGCACACGCATCGGCTCCCGAGCCATGCGCCGGGACAGTGTTTACCCGCTGTGCGCCCCCCAGAGGTGCGCGCGGGTAATGCACTTTAAATGACGTCCAAAGACGTCCAGTTGGCACCTGAGAGCCGCGCTGTTGACGTCTTTTGTCAATAGCGCGGGTCTCAAGTGGTTAAAGCGAAATTCCTCCCAAAAGGGGAAGTTCTGCTTTAAGTCCTCCTCTTCCGTCACGTGCAGCATTTCTAGTTTTGGCAAGTATCCACTTCGATCAGTCTTCTGGGACACGTTACAGGTCCCAGAAGACTGCAGGACCTTCACAAAGCTTAAAGTGGTTGTACACTTTGTACAACCAATTTTACCTACAGGTATGCCTAGATCTAACCTCGTACACACGATCGGATTTTCCGACAGAAAAAGTGTGATGGCAGGATGTTGTCGGATAATCCGACCGTTTGTACGCTCCATCGGAAAATTGTTGGAATTTCCGCCAACAAATGTTGGATAGCATGCTTTAAAATCTGATCGTGTGTACACAAGTCCATCGGGAAAAGTACAAACACGCATGCTCAGAAGCAATGCTAACCATAACACAACATTAGCAGAAGTTGCCCAAAGGGTGGCGCTAAAGAGCTGAAAAACCATGTAGTTTCGTGTTTGTTCTACGACAATTCTTTGCAGTTTTTGTATGCAATACTAGTTCACGGCCAAAGCCTCTCAGACAAAAGTCCTACGCTTTGTCCGATAGAAATCTGATCGTGTGTACGAGGCTTTAGGCTTACCTGTAGGTGCTGGAAATATCTCTTAAACCTCCACGGTTTAGTCGATATTTACACTAGAGCGTGCGCCAATGTCAATTGTGCCATTTCTAAAGGGGGTCATGCCGTGACTGGCGGCTCCCGCGCATATGCAACTCCGGCCATTCACAGAGCCTGAGTTCGTGGCCCTGGAAGGAAGAGGGGTGAAGATGGACGCTCACTGCTAGTGGGTACAGGGGTGACATCACCGGCTTCGGTTTCAGGTAAGTGCCACATAATGGGCTACTATGCGATGCATAATAGCCCATTATGCTTTACCTTTGCAGGGAAATAGAGGATTTACTTCCTCTTTAAGCTGAGAAAACACAAACAATTCTTATTTCTTGTGTCTTTATTGAACACAGCCATTAAACATTCTCAGTGTTGGAGGAAAAAGTAAATGAACCATTGGAGTTAATAGCTAGTTAACCTTTGGCAGCAGTGACTTAAAGTAAAAGCTTTCAGTAGCTCTGAATCAGACCTGCACAACCTTCAGGAAGACATTTTGACCACATTTATGATGTCTGGTGTGAACAGTTCTTTTGAAGTCATTCCACAGCATCTCTATGGGATTAAGGTCTGGGCTCAGACTGGGCCACTCAAAAAGACACAGGGCTAGATTCAGATAGCCCTGCGTAACATTGTGCGGGCGTAACGTATCTCCGATACGTTACGCCGCCGTAAATTAGGGCGCAAGTTCCGTATTCATAAAGAACTTGCGCCCTAAGTTACGGCAGCGTAATGTATGTGGGCCGGCGTAAGCCTGCCTAATTTAAATGGGGATGATGTGGGCGTGTTTTATTTAAATTATTGTTGACCCCGCGTATTTTACGTTTTTTATGAACGGCGCATGCGCCGTTTGTGAAAGAATCCCAGTACGCATGCTCGAAATTCCGCCGCAAATCGTCATTGCTTTCGACGTGAACGTAAATTACGTCCAGCCCTATTCGCAAACGACGTAAAAAATTCAAAATTTGACACGGGAACGACGTCCATACTTAACATTGCGTACGCCTCATAGAAGCAGGAGCAACGTTACGCCGGAAAAAGCCTTACGCAAACAACGTAAAAAATTCCACTGGGTGCACGTACGTTTGTGATTCGGCGTATCTAGGTCATTTGCATATTCTACTCCGAAAGCGACGGAAGCGCCACCTAGCGGCCAGCGTAAATATGCACCCTAAGATACGACGGCGTAAGAGACTTACGCCAGTCGGATCTTAGCCTAATTTCGGCGTATCTTGCTTTCTGAATACAGAAAGAAGATACGCCGGCGCAGCTTTGAATTAAAGCAGCGTATCTATAGATACGCCTGCGTAAATTCTTGCTGAATCTAGCCCACATTTTCTTTTTTTGAAGCCAGTCTGTGGTGGATTTACTTCAGTGCTTGGGGTCATTGTCCTGCTTTATCACCCTACTGACAGACAGCCACTGTGACATCATCCTGTAGTAAATTTTTTGTACTTGAAAATTAAAGAATCTGTTACCCCAACATGTCATATTCTTGTTATGTGCCTGCTGTACCACGCCCTTGTATGAAAAAGTATCCCGTTCTCTTTGTATTGCTTCCTTTGTGTGAAATACCTGATGGGTCTGCCAGAACCCCTGCTTTGTCAATATAAACTGACCATACTAGGCAGGTGCAGGGGTGACAATCCCAGAAAGGTTGCAATTGGGCACCATCTCTTTATCCTCTACCACAAAGTGTAAAGGAAAATCTAGCCATTGGGACAAATGTAAAAAAAAGAAGAAAACATGTTTAGAATTAATATAATTTTTGTGTGTGTATATATATAGCATATTGACTTCTTTATTCTGTTTTTCATTTGCAGGAAGAAAACAAGATTCTCTTTTACCATCCAAATGAAATAGAGAAGAATGAAAAAATAAAAAATGTTGGTTTATGTGAAGCAATTGTGCAGTTTACCAGGTACATGATCTACATACACGTGTATTGTTGTGCCTAGCTTTACCTGGTCTTTTCGGAGGCGCATTTTACCTGCCAGCACTGCTAAGCAGTTTGACCAGCTTATAACTCTTATGCCATAGAGAAAATGTCTGAATGTTTGTTTCAGATATACAAGAAACCAGCACGTTTTGGGGATCTGCAACCCCCTTCTTAGGGCTAGATAAAGAGTTAGGTCCCTTTCACACGGACGGATAGAATGGTGCTTTTAGCTGCGGATTTTCTAGTTTTCTACCGCAGCTAAAAGCACACAATGCTTTCCTATGGCCCCATTCACACACAACGTTTAGCTGCGATTTCGTTGCATGCGGTTTGGTGCGAATAGAAAAAATAGAATTGAATGCGTCCAGGTGCGATTTAGCGCAGCTATATGCACTTAACCGCAGGTAATCGCAGTCTTTTGTGTCAACTGCGGATAGCAGCGTGAGAAAAAAAAATAACAGGAAGCACATCATAATCAAAAAAAATAAAAAGGGTTGCTATGGAAATGACTACCGCAGCTAAACGCGGCTGCATGTAACACTGTATGTTGCACAACATTTTCACGTTTTATTACCCAAACGTTTTTGTGTGCTCGCACTTAAATGTTTTATCTACTTGACTAGTGGTTATACCTTTACTAGCAGATTGCTCTGCAGTGTAGGCCAACTACTGTTAAGTGGCCATTCACACATTTTTTCACTTATGTGACATTAATGTTTCTATTTTATATGTTTATGGTATCACTTAGCACAACTATTATTTTTGTTTTCTGTATGTTTCATGATTATCACATGTTTATGTTGCTGCTTTGACCTTTTACTTTCAATTTTTGTTAATCAATTTCACTAGCTATTGATTAGCGCAGGAGTAACCCCCCTTATTTCCAGATTACAAAACACAAATTGCCGCAAAAACACATTACATGCTTTTCTGCAGCTTCTCCATTGAAGTATATTGAACCAAAAAAAAATAAAAAATGGCACCGTTTTGCGTTAAGTCCATGCCCTTTCCAAATACGCAGCAGCTGAAAAAAAATCATGGATGTGAATGTGTCCCATAGGAAAACATGTTAATGAACTGTAGTGTGTTTCTGCAAAAAGCACCAAAAAACAGAGGTGTGAACCCAGGCCTGAGATGTTTAGTAACATAATGGGGTTAAAAAAGCTAAAATAAGTACAGAAAAAAACAAATAATCGCTACTGTAAGGGGTTAATTTTTTTTTACTGTGGGACAGTGAAAGTAATATTTACAGTAGCAATTTGCTTTTTTTTTTTTACTATAAAGGGCTAATTTTAGTTTTTTTAACCCCATTATGTTACTGGCTGATTAAAGGGTCACTAAAGGAATTTTTTTTTTTAGCTAAATAGCTTCCTTTACCTTACTGCAGTCCTGGTTTCATGTCCTCATTGTTCGTTTTTGCTTTTAATGTTGCTGTAAATCCTCTCTGTTCTGGACACTTCCTGGTTGCCTGTTTCCTGATAACCACAGTGCTGGGAGATTTCTCACGGTGGTCACTAATGTGATTATTGTGTGTAAAACGAAACTGGATTGGTGCTGAGGAGTTTTAGACAAAGTATCACTGCTCTCTATTGGCTGACTGCCCTCTAGTGGCTCTCTGTACATCAGAGAACCAGCAAACAACAACAAAAACGAAACTACACTGCAGGCACATTATATGATTGTTTTTTTATCTATTTTTTAATCATTTTTAAAAGGAATCAGTTAACTATTATGTCTCTATGCCCTGTAAACAATCATTTCAGCTAAAAAAAAAAAATTCCTTTAGTGACCCTTTAAGCGATTATGAAAATTGTAATCGATTAAGTTCATAATCGATTAGTTGTCGATTAATCGATTAGTTGTTTCGGCCCTAAGTCTCAGTGTGAAAGCCCGATGCACTGCAGAACCTTAAAAAAAACTCCTGCAAGCAGCATCTTTGGAGCGATGAAGGAGTGGTGTGTACACAAATGGGCAGCAGGGCTGAACCGCCGGCAAAGCGCTGCTGCAGCGGCGCTTTGCGGTTGGTTTTAACCCCTTTTCCCCCACTTTACAATGAATGTTTATTTGGAACTGTGGAATTTACTCTCATTGACTGTTTTTATGTTTATTGTTTAGAACATTTAGCCCATTAAAACCAGCGCAGTCATTGCACACACAGAAGAACAGACAGTATTTTCATGAAGCTGAAGAAGGATTTTGGATGGTTATGGTATGACTTTAAAACTTTTTGAATCCATGTAGACTTTTAATAATGTCACTCCTCCCAAAAGTGATATTTTGGAGATATATATTCCAACATTGAGATTCCTGACTGTTTTGCCCACTTGGGTGTTTAAGTTGTTTCTGTCCACCTTTTGTGTGTTGTATCCTGTTGCTTTCTCCATAATCTCAAAAGAAAAGAAAAATTCCAACGAGAACAGGAAGCCCTAATAATGGCCATAGCACACGTGGAGACCCAGAAACGCAAGCTCTGAGATCTTTCCAATAGAGTCCCTGAGAAATTAAATGATGATTTGGTGATTTAAAGGGTTTGTAAAGGAAATTTTTTTTTTATCTTAATAGCTTCCTTTACCTTAATGCAGTGCTGTTTTCATGTCCTCATTGTTCGTTTTTGCTCTCAAGTTGCTGTAATTCTTCTCTGATCTCCACACTTCCTGGTTGTCTGTTTCCTGATGACCACAGTACTGGGAGCTTTCTCTCTGTGGTCACTAATCAAGGAGGTGTGATTACTGTGTGTCTAGTTTCTAATTTTGTTTTCCAAACCATCACTGCCCTGTATTGGCTCTGTATGCTCTGTAAGGCAGAGAGGTAGGAAAAAATGAAACTAGAAACTACAGGTACATTATATGATTGATTTTTATCTATTTTTAATTGTTTTTAAATGGAATCAGTTAACTATTATGTCTCTATACCCTGTAAACAGTCATTTTAGCAAAAAAATATTTTTTATTTACAACTCCTTTAACTCTTCTGCATCTTCAAATTGAACTATCACTTTTGTGTGGACTGATCCTTTAAATTTTAATACAACTTTAATCTTGGATGTTTATCTATAAGCCATTGGTTCATTCATAGCAGGTATTAGACAACGGGTAGTAATGATATGATGAAAACAAACAGGAAGCGCAATCCCATAGCGCAGTTAACCGCTTCCCGACCGCCGCATGTAGATATACGTCGGCAGAATGGCACGTACAGGCACATTGGCGTACCTGTACGTCCCTGCATTTCCGCGGGTCGGGGGTCCAATCGGGACCCCCCTCGCTACATGCGGCGGTCGGATTCCCGCGGGGAGCGATCCGGGACGACGGCGCGGCTATTCGTTTATAGCCGCTCCGTCGCGATCGCTCCCCGGAGCTGAAGAACGGGGAGAGCCGTATGTAAACACGGCTTCCCCGTGCTTCACTGTGGCGGCTGCATCGATCGAGTGATCCCTTATATAGGGAGACTCAATCGATGACGTCAGTCCTACAGCCACACCCCCCTATAGTTGTAAACACACACTAGGTGAACCCTAACTCCTACAGCGCCCCCTGTGGTTAACTCCCAAACTGCAACTGTCATTTTCACAATAAACAATGCAATTTAAATGCATTTTTTGCTGTGAAAATGACAATGGTCCCAAAAATGTGTGAAGTGTCCGCCATAATGTCGCAGTCACGAAAAAAATCGCTGATCGCCGCCATTAGTAGTAAAAAAAAAAATTATAATAATAAAACTATCCCCTATTTTGTAAACGCTATAAATTTGGCGCAAACCAATCGATAAACGCTTATTGCGATTTTTTTTTTTTTTTACCAAAAATGGGTAGAAGAATACGTATCGGCCTAAACTGAGGGGGAAAAAAATGTTATATATGTTTTTGGGGGATATTTATTATAGCAAAAAGTAAAAAATATTGAATTTGTTTCAAAATTGTCGCTCTATTTTTGTTTATAGCGCAAAAACAAAAAAACCGCAGAGGTGATCAAATACCACCAAAAGAAAGCTCTATTTGTGGGGAAAAAAGGACGCCAATTTTGTTTGGGAGCCACGTCGCATGACAGCGCAATTGTCTGTTAAAGCGACACAGTGCCGAATTGTAAAAACCCCTTGGGTCATTTAGCAGCATATTGGTCCGGTCCTTAAGTGGTTAAACCTTTTTGTATTACAAAAAATATATAAACCAATGCACTGTTGTGGAAAAGTACAGTGTCTTATTATTATTATTATACACAATTTATATAGCGATTTACAATGTAGAGGGGGGACAGCACAATTACAGTACAGTTCAATACAAAAGGTACAAGAGGGCCCGGCTCGTAGAGCTTACATTCTAAAGGAAGGGGGTGGTGGTACAAAAGGTAATAGTATCAGCAGCAGCTGGTCACTGATACTTATGAGATGCTGTACTTTTCCACACGACATGTTGGTGCAATGGTTTATATATCTCTTTATTTGTAATAAGGGCCCGTTCACACCACATGCAGTCCAGTGCGTGTGGTTTTTTGTTTTTTTTTCGTCATCAAATGCATGGAAAGTAGGTTATATGGTTTCCAATGGCATAGTTCACACCAGTGCAGTCAGTCCTAGAGCTTTCCAGTTTCAGAAAAAAAAGTAGAACATGCTGCATTTTGGACTGTACTGGAACGCATAAAAATGCACTGGAAAGGTATTACAAATGTATCAAACACACCAGACCCCAGTACAGTGAAAAAAATGGCAAAGTATCTGGAAAGCTTTAAAAACGCGTATGCAGAAACCCATCCGGAACGCATGTGGAGTAGGTTTTTGTGGTGTGAACTGGCCCTAAGACCTGGTTCACATTGATGCTAGTTTGAAATCGTGCTACTTCACTTGAAGTAGCGCGATTTCAAAGTAGCAAGGTCAGCGCGATTTCAGCTGCTACTTGATAGACATCTGTGTGGCTTCATACACAGATGTCTATTGAAGTCGTACCTGAAAATCAGCAAAAAGTAGTGCAGGAACTACTTTTGCAAATCGGTGCGGCGCCGCAAAATCGGTGTCACACCAATTGGAACAGCGTCATTGCCTCCAATAGGCTGCAACTTATCCTGTGATTTGATCTCTCAAATCGCATGACAAATCGCTCCAATGTGAACCTAGACTTATAAAAGTTTAACTGTGCTATGGATTGCGCTTCCTGTTTTTATACTTTTCCAGTGTTCCTCGTATGAGGGTTTGGAATCTGCAGTACCTGTATAACTGTGCACTGATTTGGATTGGTCCCATATGCTGACAGATGAGGATTGGCTTGATATCTGCCTAACGTTCATGTTGCTGTGCTACAGAGGGATTGATCCTACATTTTGGAACGAGATACGACGGCGTATCTCTATGATACGCTGTCGTATCTCTGAGTTGTGCCGTCGTATCTATGCGCCTGATTTTTAGAATCAGTTACGCATAGATTTCCCTTAGATCCGACAGGCGTAAGTCTCTTACGCCGTCGGATCGTAACTGCATATTTACGCTGGCCGCTAGGGGTGTGTACGCTGATTTACGCGTCAAAATATGTAAATCAGCTAGATACGCGAATTCACGAACGTACGCCCGGCCGACGCAGTACAGTTACGCCGTTTACATTAGGCTTTTCCCGGCGTAAAGTTACCCCTGCTATATGAGTTGTAAGTGCGGCGTACCAATGTTAAGTATGGCCGTCGTTCCCGTAACGAAATTTTAAAATTTTACGTTGTTTGCGTAACTTGTCCGTGAATGGGGCTGGACGTAATTTACGTTCACGTCAAAACCAATACGTCCTTGCGGCGTATTAGGAGCAATGCACACTGGGAGATTTCCACGGACGGCGCATGCGCCGTTCGTGAAAAACGTCAATCACGTCGGGGTCATGGTTATTTTACATAACACACGCCCCCCTGTTCCAAATTAGAATTAGGCGGGCTTACGCCGGCCGATTTACGCTACGCCGCCACAACTTACGGAGCAAGCGCTTTGAGAATACAGCACTTGCCCGTCTAAGTTGCGGAGGCGTAACGTAAATCGGATACGTTGCGCCTGCGCAAAGATACGCGGATCTACGAGAATCTGGCCCATAGTTTTTAATGTTGGTTGTAAAATCTATCCAGGGTTAATTGGTCGTGTGCGGTTGCTGTTTTTTGGTTCTTATGACAGTAATAATATGATGACTGACACATTGTATTGTGATAAAATCTTCAGGTGGTGAAAAATCCAGTTGTAGAAAAACAAAAAGATGGCAAGACTGTTCTAGAGTATGAAGAAGATGAGCTGCTTGTAAGTATATAATGTATAATGGTGTCGTTTTAGAACTTGCTGAATGCTATTTTTTTTTTGCCAACTTCTTTAAATGATAATTCACAAACTGGCATTCCCATTCAGCGCAAATATTTATTTTTGCCTTCATCTCCTATCCTTCCCCAACATATGCTTACTATTAATTTCTTCAGCAAAGAGGCTGACTTGATGTAGCGCACTACATCAATTAATGCCGTCACATGGGTACACAATAGCCCATTGTAAACTAGTAGCTAGATTCACATAGAGTTAGGTCAGCGTATTAGTAGATACGCCGACCTAACTCGGAAGCTACGCCGACCTAAGTTTAAGTGTATCCTCAAACAGAGATACACTTAAACCTATCTAAGATACGATGGCTTGCGCCGTCCTATCTTAGGGTGCAATATTTAGGCTGGCCGCTAGGTGGCGCTTCCATTGCGGTCGGCGTAGAATATGTAAATCACTAGATACGCCTATTCACGAACATACGCCCGGCCGACGCAGTACAGATACGCCGTTTACGTAACGCTTTTTCAGGCCTAAAGTTATTCCAACAAATAGTTGGAATAGTAATGTTAAAGTATGGCCGCCGTTCCCGCTTCGAAATTCGAAAATTTTACGTCGTTTGCGCAAGTCGTCCGTGAATAGGGATTTACGTCCATGTCCAAATCAATAGGCCCGTGCGGCGTACGTTGCCGCAATGCACACTGGGAAATGTAGACGGGACGGCACATGCGCCGTTCCAAAAAAACGTCAATCACGTCAGGTCAAAGAAAATTATCATAAAACACGCCCCCTCAGCCTATTTTGAATTTTGGCGCGCTCGCGCCCGCCGCATTTACGCTACGCCGCCGTAAGTTAGGAGGCAAGTACTTTGAGAATACAGTACTTGCCTCTCTGACTTAAGGCGGCGTAGCGTAAATACGATACGCTACGCCGCCTTAAAGTTGCAGCGCTCTCTGTGAATCTACCTATAGGGCTTCAGTGACTTGGCTTATACTGGTCTTTCCACCATTAGCGCTGACTGAATGGAGTAGTGGGAAGGCGTTTCTTCATAAAGCACAGGTAAAGTCTTACTGTGGCCGTAGCTCTGCTTTAAAATAGAATGGACTACTGCAACATTTATAAAACGTGTGTGTGTGTATGTATGTATGTATGTATGTATGTATGTGTGTATGTATATGTGTGTGTGTGTGTGTGTGTGTATATGTATATATGTATATATATATACATATATATATATATATATATATATATATATATATATATATATATATATATATATATATAATATACATATATACACACACCCGGATTCACAAAGCACTGCGTAAGAGATATGCCGTGTAAGTGCAAATATGCGCCGTGCCCACAAAACTAAGATACGGCTAAAAACAGACTTCATTCCACCAACGTAACTTGCCCGCGTAGAGTGGGCGCATATTTACGCTGGATGCATGTGGCGCTCCCATTGATTTTCTTTTCAAATATGCAAATGACGGAGATACGCCGATTCACGATCGTACTTGCGCCCGACGCAGGCTACGACCTGTGCGCGTAAGTTGTACGTACGGCGTAAAGTTATGCCCCATAAAGGAGATGTAACTCAGCAGCATCCATGCAAAGGGCTGCACCAGGGAACACAAGCCGGCGTATTTTACGTAGTTTACGTTGGACGTGAATATGACTAGGCGTAGGTTACGTTCACGCCGTAGGCAGTGATCCGGCATATCTTAGGCAGTTGTTCCGACATGATTGTGAGCATGCGCACTGAGATGCGTCCACAGGACGGCGCATGCGCCGTTCGTTATACGTATCTGTCTGGCGCTCGGCCCATCATTTGCATGGGGTCATGCCTCATTTGCATGGCTCATGCCCACTTCCACCTACGCCGGCTTACGCCTAGGAAACCCAGCGCAGTTTTGGGAGGAAGTGCTTTGTGAATTCCATGCTTGCCTCTCTGCGCTGCGTCGGCGTAGCGTAAAGGAGATCCGCTACGGCGGCATAAATGTGCGCAACTGTCTGTGAATCCGGGCCATATACACAAACGATCAACCATAACATTATGATCGCTGACAAGTAAAGTGAATAACTTTAATTATTTCACTACAGTGGCACCTGAAAGTGGGTGGGATATATTTAGGTAGTAAGTGAACATGTTGTCCCTGAGGTTGATGTGTTAAAAGCAGAAAAAATGGGCAAGAAAAATGCTAAAATATGAAAAAAAATGTAGTGAAAGTTATTAAAATAAGATTAATCTTATCAACAAAATTGTATATTGGATATGGTGTGTTCTTTTGTATGCTTTTAAATTGTAAACCAAAGTATATCTGTTATGCGAAAAAATGGAGGCTGCCATCATCGGTCTACTGAAAATCCTAGTTGCTTGGCTGTCTCTGACTTTAAAACTTTTCATAAAAATCATTGAAAAACATATCATTTACAAATAAGGCCGTTCCTAAGAATGCCGATGAACACGAGAAAATTAGCAGCTCCTATGCACGCTGAGAGTGTCATCACGGGCGGAGGATATTTTTGGATGCAGCACCACTAATGATGCTGATTCTGGAGAAGTGTGTCCCATAACTTTTCCAACTAATGGGACTGTTCATCTCTACTCCATGAACTTTATCACTACCAGTACCCACTAGTAAGCAGTTCTTTTGAATGCACCTTCCCCAGTATCAAACATCTGGGCAGTGTTGCCAACCTACCAGATTGAAATTTACTGGCACAATACCCGAAATTTACTGGCGCAGCCAAGTTTTTACTGGCATTTCACAACAGTTACTGAATTAAATTTTTAGGTGCAAATTTCAGTGTTTAGGCTACAAACAAGTACGCTAGGCAAATAGCAATGTGATTTAAGGTAGGTATTAAGATAAAAAAACATATTTTTGTTATTTTCGATATAATAAGGGCAAATTATTTAGTCACATCACCCCCTGCCACCAACACCCCCTGCCTCCAATCTCCTCTGCGGTGCCACCAACAACCCCTGTCTCCATCCCCCACCCTCTGCGGTGCCACCATCCCCCTCTGCGGTGCCACCAACACCCCCTGCCTCCAATCTCCACCAGCCTCCAATCTCCTCTGCGGTGCCACCAACAACCCCTGTCTCCATCCCCCACCCTCTGCGGTGCCACCATCCCCCTCTGCGGTGCCACCAACACCCCCTGCCTCCAATCTCCACCAGCCTCCATTGCCCCCTGCCTCCATCCCCTTCTGCGGTGCCACCGCCGGCACCATCACCCCCTGCCTCCAATCACCCCCTGCCTCCAATCTCCATGCGCAGTTCCAAGCCGAACCAATCTTGCCTATTTTTACTGGCACATTCCCGCAACCACGGACATTTACTAACGGGGGAAAAGTGTGCCCGTTTTTACGAACTGTCCGTAAAAACACGGACGGTTGGCAACACTGCATCTGGGTAATATCCCAACTAAGGATCCCTACCAGAGTTTATGTTTATGTGGTGAGCATCCAACTGCTATGCTTTTGGTTCCAATATAATTTTTCATTTTATGTTTCACGATATGGTTCCCGCTTTCTAGCTGGTCATATTGGCCAGCTCACTAATGAAGGGTTTCTCTCTCTCTCTATATATATATATATATATATATATATATATATATATATATATATATATATATATATATATATATATACACACATACACACACAGAACTGGATCTGTCTGGAGTAAGAAAAGGAATATATACCCTGTGCATCTGTCTGCATTTATGATTACTGATACACTCTCTGCCCGTTTTGTTTCAAGGCGCAACATGTCGGGCTGAGCGTCGTATGACATTTTCACAAGGGTTTTGTTATATTTACCAATAGGAAGTGGTTGCTAGTCTTCCACCCTTATGTATTCTAACCCTAGGTGATAGGAGCTATGTCATGCAAATTTTCTCGTGTTCATAGGCATTCTTAGGAACGGCCTTATTTGTAAATTATATGGTTTTCAATTATTTTTTTCAATAAATATTTAATTTTTAATATAATATGCCTTCAAAGTCCATCATCTGCCATCCATATTTTTCAAAATCTGATTTATCGGGACGTGGCACTGTGTATTCTTAAATTCATATCCACAGCTCCACTCTGTGATGATCTGATCTGTTATTTCTTTAAAACTTTTCAGTCACTGACCTGGAACAAGCATGCAGGAAATGCAAGTCAGAATTCTTTATCGCAATGGTTTTGGTGTGACTTAAGCCTCATACACACGATCGGACTTCCATCGGACAAATTTGTGGATTTTTGTCTGAAGGGCGTTGGCCGTATACTTGTTCTGCATACAGACGGTTTTTCGGCTCTTTACCGCCACCCTTTGGGCAACTTCTGCTATTGTTGTCTGATGTTTAGCATTGGTTCGGAGCATGTGAGTTTTGTACTTTGGATTTTAGTCCGACGGATTTGTGTACACACGATCGGATAATCCGATGTAACACATTTATGAGAGAGCATGCACAGCCAACATTTGTTGTCAGAAATTCTGACAACAATTGTCCGATGGAGCATACAGACAGTCAGATTATCCGAAAAACACGTCCGTCCGGACAGTTGTCGGAATATTCGATCGTGTGTACGGGCCTTTAGAACTGAAAACAAAGCATGAGCACATAAGCCAGGTAACTAGAGGAGTTCATCAATGGTAGCCTATTCACCTTTAAAAAATAAAATAAAAAATCAATGGCAGCCTACATGTTTCTTTTCTGACAAGCTTCCTTGTAATCTTCCTAATAAGATTTATTATTTTCTAAATTTGTTCACTTGCAGGATAAAGTGTATTCTTCGGTACTTCAGCAATGCTACAAAATGTATAAGGTATGAGATCTTAACGCTCATTATGCTCTTGGTTAACAAGGTAAAATAATGACCAGATAAGTTTCATCTTGATTAGATATCTATACATGTAACACCTACCTTGGATATTTATATATATATATATATATATATATATATATATATATATATATATATATATATATATATATATATATATATATATAAATATATAATTGTTCTGTTTTATTTGGAGCTCACAGCTACATTAACATGTAAACTTATTTTCTTTCCCTGTACAGCTATTTAATGGAACATTTGTCAAGTCTATGGAAACTGGTGGAGTAATATTGCTAAAGGACAGACTAGAGAAATTCTTTCATCGGGTAAATATTAATATGTGTTTCTGTCACTAATTTGAGTAGTGATTTGTGAGTTTTAATAACTTAAAGTGAACATATGGCAAAATAATGGGGGCGCCGGATCAGAAAGACTCGGAAATCCTCCGTTCCCGAGTCTTTCCAAGGTCAGCCAAGCTGTCCTCAAGCCTTTCCGGCTGTTTCCAAGGCTCTCCAGCGCCTCCCCACCTCTGGCTACATGCGGCATTGCACGCCATTGAAGTCAATGAAGAACAAATTATTTTCTTTTCCATTGACTTCAGTGGGGAAACTCGCTTTGATATGCGAGTGCTTTGGATTACGAGCATTCTCCTGGAACGGATTATGCTCGTAATCCGACATTCCACTGTACTGCAATCGCTGAGCAGCAAATTATATCGCCTGTGATGAATTTCAGTTATCGGCAAACCTGGCCTGTTAGTGGGCCCTGAGGACAGGGTTGAGGACCACTGACTTGGGAGACATGAGTTCAGAAAGGTTATGTACACGTAAATAGACAAAATATTTTTAGAAACTGAAGAACTTGTTGGACAACATGAGTGACTTGGATTTGTGTTCTTCATCCCACAGTATTTACAGACATTACAAATGCAGTCTTGTGATCTGCTCGATGTGTTTAGTGGCATCAGTTTTTTTCCGTTGGATAAGATGACTTACCTGAAAATCCAGTCATTCGTTAACAGGGTGGAAGAAAGTCTCAGTCTTGTGAAGTACACGGCATTCTTGTACAATGACCAGCTGATATGGTAGGTCAAATAAGCAGATTATTTTTATTTATGATTATATGGTGTAATTTTTCACTTGTCCTGCAGTAAAAGCGTATTTGTATGCAAAAGAAGTTAAAATAAAATGAACTCAAGGCAAGATTAGAATCCTTTTTTTTTTTATTTTATAAATTTTTTTTTTTGGAGCAGTTCCCCCACCTAGCAAAGATAAACGGTAAAAATATACTGTCATCTATCGTACAGATTGGCAGATAGTTCTTCCATCCATTTACGGCAGGGGTGTCCAATTTTTTTTCAAAGAGGGCCATATTTGATGAAGTGAACCTGCGTGAGGGCCGTCCATTTTGCCTGATATGCTTCGAACCATTAAAATTTGGTCTAAGTGTGTTCATTCGAGCACTAATACACTGCCCAACAAGAATTCTCTTGCCCTTGTGGCTGTGTGCGAATAAAGAGATGAACTCAGGCGTATTATTTGGATATAACGTATTTATTGGCGTATAACACGCACCTTCTCTTTAAGAGCGAAGTTTCAGGAAACATTTTTTTTTTTTTTTTTTTTTTTTTTTAAATAAAGAACAGTGAAGCAAAATAAGGGTCAGTGCCCTTCTGCAGCCTCACAAGTGCCCATCTGCAGACCCACCATTGCCAGGAATGCACCCACCATTTCCTGGAATGCACCCATGAGCGCCAAAGATTACCTACAGGAGAATCTCCTGTTTACATGGCGGCCTCTTTAATAAAAAGTCCCGCCTCCTTTGGACAGTTGTCCAATGCCAGCGCTGGAGACAGGACTTCCTATTACAGAAGCCGTCCGTAAACAGGAAACTCTCCTGTGTGTGTACGGCACTCGTCCCTCCTCCTCCCTGTCCCCTCCAAAGCATATGCATCTTTTGTGGCTCTGGCGCTGGGAGATCGTCGGGGACCACAAAAGATATATATGTCCAAATAACCAGGCGGGCCATTCAAAACCGGAACACGCCCACTTTTGGCCCGCGGGCCGGACTTTGGACATGCCTGATTTAAGCGAATGCATCTCAGTTATCCATTGACCTCCAATGTCTGGGGATAATAGACTTGGCAATTGTAAGGAAGACTCTAAGGAGCCCCTTCTTCCAGAGGCTTAACTAGAACCTTCAGGGCCCCAGTGCAAGAAACCATAAAGGGCCCCCCTGACCAATGGTTCCGGGGCCCTTTATTACGGTCCCACAGGCAGTGGTCAGCTGTGGCCTGAAGGGTTCATTCTTGGAGTGCTGGTCAGAGATCTCAGTGTAGCTCGGGGTGTCTACCAGGAAAAGAAAAGAGACCGGAGAGCCCTTATAGTGTAGTAAATTGCTTCACAAAGTAAAAATTGCTTGAAAAAGCTAAAAACCATGAAAAGTAGTTCCATGGTGGAAAAAGGAGATAGAAAAAAAATTACTTACATCTGTTGAGGTTGCAGTTACCCAGAAGGGTGGAAACATGCAACCTCCCAAGTGTGTGGGTCTCCACTCAGGATCAAGGTGGGCGCGCTCTATGTCTCAAGGCTTGCCTACCTAGGTTCTATGTGGGGTTACCAAACAATTGAATGCTTTGTAAAATTGAACCTGACAGAGTTACGGAACATTTGGTACTGTATGTACTAGTAGCAACCAATTTTTATTTGACCCGAACTACAGTCTTGCACTAGACTTTTGCCAATGTGCATTAGGAGTTGCAGCTCATCTAATTTCCTGGCAAGAGAATGCCCAGACCTTCTTCTTTTTTTTTTTTTTTTTCATAGTTGTGGATAGTGGAGAGGGATTAGAACACCTGTCAGGTTTTTTGTTTTGTTTTTTTGTCTTTTTTTTTATTTTATTGGGTACTGAAGGGTGGTACAATAACGAATTGACATACGTATAGAAAAATTCCAGAAAGTAATTTTACAGATATGGACCGTCAATACAGGGGTCAAGTCCTGGGAAAAAAAGTGTAGGAACTCCCACCCAAGATCCACTCCCCCACCAAAGAAAAAAAAATGATACGCTCGTATGCATAATTACTAAACTGCAAGTTCTTTGTAAATCCCGCGATAAGTCGCGGCAGACTTCCGCAATGTCTCCTGGGAACAATGACAAAAGCTCCCAGGAGACATTGCGGCATCGAGAAAGTGACGGAATACCCGCACAGTACCTGATGAATCCATATACAGGAAGCGGCCAGTAACACATAGGATTACTAAGGTTCGCCTGCCCCTGACAGTGACTTGAGCTGGGCATCGCCGCTTAGTGAAGGATTGGCTCGGGCGGCTCGGCTGCTCTAGTCCTGCAAAGGGAACTGCGTTCCTGCTGTGGAAAAAGTGCAGGAACTCCGTTCCCACGTGTTCCCGCAGGACTTGAGCCCTGCGTCAATATAACTTGTGTGTTTGAGGTAGAATGAATAAGATTTAGTCTATAGACCTACAGAAAACAGGCATTAAATTTGTTATTGGATAATACAACCTATAATATCATTCAATCACGTGCGGTTAGTCATATCAATCAGGGTTGAACAATGAAGTAGAATGCTAATACCAGGGGTCTCATTTTTTTATTTTTTTTGTATATATGGTTCGAATTTTGTACCGTGTGGTATATTTTCTCCGTAAGGTTTATGTCATTAATTCTTGTTTTCAAGTGTGATGGTACTACACCCCAGTTAAGCTCCATGTAATCTTTCCCACCACCTCCCAGTTATGCTTTAGAAATTGGGATCATTCTCTTACATTTTCTGGAATTGCGTCAAGATCACACATATTTGGAAACAATTGGAAAAATTTGAAACATATTAAACTAACTATACACAACTGCCTTTTATTCTCCCCTATCATAGGCCTTCCCATACATAACATGAGGCTAATACACACAATCTGAGTCGCAATCCATTGGCCAATTGCCTTCCACTAGAACACCTGTTAGGTTTTGATTGCGGTCTGTGCCCCAGTTGGGTAGATTCACCCCTCTCTGTCCTTTTTTACTGCAATCGTCGAAGGCTGAAGTGAAAAAAAAAAACCTAGATTTTGTTTTGTCAAAAGAGCTGAAATTGAGGGGAAATCTTCCAGCGGGGACTGTAGTTCTGGTAACAGAAGAGAATGGAGAAATGTCCTCACTTGTTTTGGTAATGGACAAGAAGGGAAAGGGAAATCTGTCCAATGGGACAATAATTGCCAAAAAAGAACTAACCAATAATATACCCCTTACTTACAAAGATGGGGGGGGGATTCTCGTTTTTTAGTTTTACTTTTTTCACTTTTGTTGAGAAAAACAAACATTCCCCTCTTGGTGATCTACTGTATGTACATTACAAGGATTTTAACAAACGTTGTTGCCGATTCCTACCTTTTGTTGTTATGAAGAAATCCCTGTGTGTTTTTCTTTGGTTATGTGTAGAGTGAATCCAATGGGAGTAGTTTTATAATTATCAATCAGCTGCTGCACTTGGCAGGTTTCTAATGAGGAAACTTGCGACGTGATTTCCTGTTGGGAGTATCTCACCAAAAATGAAATTTTTGTTGCTGGGGATGCCCAAAATCTGAGTTTTATTTTAGTGTTAACTTCTGGGAATCTCATAAAGCCAATCGCATAAGCAGGAAATGTTTCTGAGGGGTGTTCTGTGTACATTCTGTGTACAGAACACCTCCAGTTAGCCATCTTGCATTGCATTTTACAAAAAATGACAGAGCTGCAGATTGAAAAGGATAGGTCATTTTTAATAACATTTAATCACAATATGACTTATTATATGACACTATTGTATATGCTATATTACTTTGTTTTTTATTTGCAATTTTTTTTGCACGAAAGTGGAGTTACTGTAATTTCTCAGCATTTCTGCCCTTATTCCATGCATTTATGTATATAACAATCACAAATCAATAAAATGCATCTACACAAGTGGAGCTACAATGACAGTGTAAAAAATGATGACATACTCAAGCAGAGTCTTTAATGCTTACTATGATTTTCAAGCAGTCGCTGTTTCTTTGGCTGGGTGTTCTCAGGTTCACATTGCAGAGCAGCCAGGAGGGGGCGCAGTCAGCTAACAGGGCAGTATTTGTAAATTTTTCAATGTCTGTGCACGGTGCCATTACACAGCAGGTAGCCTCGGCTAGAAGTCTGTATATAGCTCTATGCATAGGTGATGGGGACAGAAATATCCACCTGTCACTGTAGCCAGCTCACCCTCTCAGGTCATGTGTCCTATTTCTGAAAGGGAATGAGTTGCAGTAATAATTTACAACCCTGGTGTAAGTTTGGTGTGAAAAGAGGAAGCAAATAGATGTGTGACTGACAGTCCTCAGCACTCCTGTCTGAAGACGTTACATTTTTACCCTTTTTCATTTAAAGAGTATCTGTTGCAAAGCTAAAATCTCACAATTTATTGATGTAATCTGCCTTTCTTTAGTTCTTCCACACAAAGTCATATCATTTTTTAGTGTAGCCTTGGCTTGGCCTCACTGCAGCAAAACAAGTATGCAGCAATTAGCTTGAGATTGGGCTCAGGTAAGTATTGCGGGGGAGCTACTATTAATGCATTCTCTGCACTAAAAGGTAAAAAAAAACGTTTACCTTTACAACCACTTTAAGCAATAACCTGCCAGTTTGACGTGGCAGACCTTTAACGGTCTGTGATTTATTCTATATTTTAACCTGATTATAGAACGGTTACTATTGCCTATAGAGTAGAGGTGCATGATTAATCATTAAAAAATCGTGATCTCGATTCAACCCCCTCACGATCTTAATCCAGCATTTCCACGATTCATTCATGTAACAAGTGTAGAGCCGTTTTCTGCTCACTCACAGCTGTCAAAAAAAAAAACAACCATTCGCAAATGTTTATCAACATTGCTCAGTGTGAAGATAAAAATAAACATTTTAACATTTGGTTCTTTTAGATCAGGAGTCTCAAACTCAAATTACCTGAGGGCCACAAGACAAGTTTTCATATCCCATGTTGGGCCGCATGCAAACTTGGGCACATCAGAGCACATCAGAGAACAGCACATCAAAGCACAGGGCACGGTACGGCACATCAGGAAAAGGCACATGGCACATCAGGGTACAGGACATGGCACATCAGGACATGGCACATACACACCCCACTGACCACTACACTCCCTCTAAAATATCCAAAAAAAAAAAAAAGAAGTTTTGCCTTTAGTTACTATACTTTAACCTCCTTGGTGGTATCCCCGAGTCACGCTCGGGGTAGATGTGCAGAGCGTGCAGCGGCGCGGCTTACCTTCTCGCTGAATCCACAGGCATGGTTTACTTACCTTGTCCCTGGATCCAGCGATGCATCCCCGCTCGATTCACAGTGTCCCCGTGTGCCGCCGATCTCCGTTCCCTGCGACGTTACGACGCACGGGGGCGGAGAACGGCGCCAAATTCAAAAAAGTAAACAAACACATTACATACAGTATACTGTAATCTTATAGATTACAGTACTGTATGTAAAAAATACACACCCCCCTTGTCCCTAGTGGTCTGCCCAGTGCCCTACATGTTATTTTATATAATAAAAACTGTTCTTTCTGACTGCAAACTGTAGATTGTCCATAGCAACCAAAAGTGTCCCTTTATGTCAAAAATGGTTTTAAAGCAGCTAGAAAACAGCGATAATAAATTATAATCGCTTGCAGAATTGAGCTATAGCGATTTGTGGGGAAATTCGTCATAAAAAAATAAAAGTAATGACAGCGACAATTCTGCAACTGAGCAAATTTCAGTGATTTTAAGTTGATTACATTATTGAATAATTTTTATTAGAATTATATTATTATTTGTTATAATTATTTATAATTATTTATTATATTATAATTTTTGTTTTTAAAAAAAAATCATACCCGGGATGCCTACTAGACTCTTGTTTGGTCAGATTTAAATGAGTTATTCCTAAGAATTGCAGGCCTACAGTATAAAACGCCAAATTTCCTTGCAAATAATTGTACCGCTTTTGGTACGTAATTTCAGACAGAATCATACCGCCAGGGAGGTTAATGTCTTGGTATACAGTATATGAAAAAAAAATCGCTCTACTTTTAGTGTTATGTACGATAGATATCCAGGCCATCCTTTTCTTTTAGGATGGGAAATATTGGGGGAACCAGTCCTTGTGTCCCTGTCTGTCAAGCTGTCATCGCTAGCCTCTTTGCTCTGCCATTCCTTGTTAACACTCGGCTCTATGGTTTTCTGGCTTCAGTTTCAGACTGTAGATATCCTGCTCACATTACAACACATGCTATACTGTCTCATTTACATGCTGTATTAAGATATAAATACATGTGCAAGTAGTTTGCCTTGTTTGAGAATCAATTTTAGAATAACTAATAAACCTGACATCCTCCAAGACTTTCCCTGCATCGTTATGCATTCATGCTATTTCTCATTTTTTATGAACAGTATACAGCTGTTCTCGTTAGCTATTACTACAGTGTATGGAAACTATGGCTTCCATGGAGCACTGACACATCAGTCCTTTTTTTTATAAACAGAATTTATTACGACAAAAAAGTGCATACATGTTATTGCATACATCCAAAGTGTCAATGATAACACGAGGGTGTACAGTAATCAGAATTCAGACAGTTCAAAACCGGTTTCATGAATAACAAACATAGGGGAAAAAGAAAGAGAGCAATATCTGGTGCCGACCATGTAGGTCATCTTGACCTGTAACAATATGTCCATCTAGCAACACAGACCCAAGGCGCCTTACGTACAAGTATCGGAGTCTTGTAGCCAACGATACCATATTTTGTCGTATTTGGTCGGGCATTCCCTGTTAATATACATAACCTTTTTATTCGGTAAATTATTATTGACCTCCACCTTCCACTCTACCAACTTAGGGGTACGGGTCGCATCCAATTCCAGGCAATAACCTTCCGCACCGAGAACCAGGTCTCGTGCAGGAACGTCTTCGTACATTTGTCTTTAGTATCTGGAAGCACCACAAGTAGGCATTGTTTGGGGTCTAATGTGACCGGAGAGCCCATGTGATTGTGCAGAAAGGTTACAACTTGCACCCACAGGCCTTGTATTTTGGGACATGACCATAGTAAGTGAAAGAACGTACCCACCTCCCTCCCACATATCTGACAAAGGGTAGATTGGGTGCTTCTATATCTGCCAACCCGAAGGAGGGTGAGATATGCGTGATGGATAATATAAATTTGCGTCAATCTGTCGGAGAGCTTGGGTGAGACAGCCTTGCAGGATTCTAAAGTCTCTTCCCATTCCTCATCCTCCAAGGGGCCTATCACTCTCTCCCAGCGAGGTTTGAGTTTATACGCCAATTTAGTGGAATTGGGTAGTGAGCAAACCGTAGAAGGCTGATGTTAATTTGCGGGGGTCAGTACTTTTGATTATAGCCATAAGTGGATTAGGGGCAGACTGCGGGATGGACTTCGAAAACTGAGCCCGGGCCGTGTGTCTCACCTGCAAGAATCGAAAGAGCGTGTATCTGGGGAGTGAAAATTCTTCGCTAAGCATGGTCAACGTTTTGAGTGTTCCGTCGGCAACCAGTTGGTGCATGTAAAGAATACCATGATTAAACCAGAGGTCTGCATCAGGCAGTTGCAGAAATTCTGACAGAGTTTTATTGTGCCATAATGGAGTATAATCATTATAGATTGGTATCCCTAGCTTGGTAGAAGCTAAGTCCCATATGCGTCTCTAATGGTATAGCAGAGTCTGTTTGTCATCCCCCAGTCCCGCACCACTAGAGCCCATTGCCAGCGCGTAGATTGAGTCCTCAGTGCGTCAAGCCCACCTCGGGCAGAACAGCTGGAGAAACCACTCCTTGTCGGTCTTGTCGATATAGTACAGTTGGGATAATTGTGACGCTATATAGTAGAGATTAAAATCGGCGAGGGTGGTGCCCCCCAGGTCTGTGGGGTTTTTAAGCACCTGCCAAGCTAATTTATGTCTGTTGTTTCCCTACACAAAAGGTTTCAGAAGAGCCTCAAGGGATTTTAAATGTTTCAGGGGTAAGTACACCGGGGAGTGCCAGAGAATGTAGAGTATCTTGGGTAGGAGGACCATTTTAATGGGGTTTACCTGGCCCCAAACCCCTAGTGGTAGACAGGCTCAGGCTCGTAGTTTGGATTTAACATGAGAAATTAGGGGCCCTAGTTTTAATTGTATATGATTAAAAGGTGTCAAATCAGTCTTTTTAACCACATTTTTCTGCTACAGGGTGGCACCAGTGTGCCGGATCACATATAAATACATATGATCCGACACTTCCGTGTAGGGGGCATGCATTGTGCACCACCCGCAGCTCGCTTCTGCTGTGATCACACAGCGGAAGCCGGGTACTCGATGTCCTCTGGCCCTGCCGTTTGTCAGGTAGAGACACAGAACGGTGATCTGCCTATGTAAACAAGGCAGATCGCTGTTTTGACAGGAGGGAAGGGATGAAGTTTGTGTCCCTGAAAAGCAGGGAATAAATTCCATCTCTTCCCCCAGTAAAAGCACCTCACACCGTATAGTAAAACACTGGCTAGGTACACGATTAAAGTGGAAGTAAAGTCTTATTTTTTTTTTAACTTGTACCTACAGGTAAGCGTATAATGAGGCTTACCTGTAGGTACTGGGAATATCTCCTAAACTTGCACAGTTTAGGAGATATTTAGAGTGCATGCAGCCGATGATGTAATTCTGTGACTGACCTTCGGAGCCTGTGATGTAAACTGCGGCTCCCACGCGCATGCTTGGACCACTTACAGCGCCGGAACCCGCGAACCCAGAAGAAACATCTGGGAAGATGTTAGCCGTCTCAGCGGTGTGCCGCTGGAGGGTAGGATTGCAGGATTTTTCTTTTTTTTTGTATTTCCCAGAGTTGAACCATTTTAATGAATACATACTGTAACTGTATTCATTTTAATAATATCTACCCGAACTTTAGATTCAATACTGCACCCTGGAATTGGCTGCTTCAGTGGTGGATTCTGATGCAATACATGGCTAAGGGTAGATTTATACATGCATCTAAATCTCCTTTACTCTAAAGCTTGATCCGCTTTCGAATCGCGCTTTAGAGGCTACTGACAGACGGTGAGGAAGCAATGTGATGCCTCCTCACGTCTGTTTTAACCTGATTTTTGCTGTCGAACATGCAGGGGGGCATTTGCAGTGCTTTGCCATCTGCTAGAGTGTGTAGCGTTCAGCAGGCGACATCGCTGCATGTCAGGTAAACTTTGCCGCAGAGCAAAGCATCACGACCACAGCATGTAAACGGCCCCATCCGCTGTCTATTGCAGTTTAAAGGGGGCGGTTGGCAGGTGGCAAAAACAAGTCTTCAGCCATGCATTTTTTGCTGTTACCCCCCAGCCGCACGTCTAAATGAAATCTAATGGATGCGAGAGTAATTTTCATACTTTCTTCTTCCAAGATCAGCTCCACTTGCATGGAGATTTTTAAACTAGTTGGATAATGTCTAGGTATAATAACCTGTGTCTCCAACCACCAGAAGTGCTTGTTATCCCCCTGTAGGTATGCCAGGAGGTTTATAGCCACCCTAAAGTCTTAATGGAAAATATAAGTATTAATCACTGGACTGCCACAGTTTTTCATTTTTCTGGGTACTGGTGCTTTCACGCTGTGATGAGACTTTTCTTGATGCATTTTCTGATAAGTGTTTTCTGTTGCAGGAGTGGTCTGGAACAAGAAGACATGAGAATATTGTACAAATACCTCACTACATCTCTCTTCCCCAGATACATTGAACCAGAGGTAAGAACAAATATGGATCTAGCAGACCTTAAAGTAAACCTGTCATGAGAGAGATATGGGGGTTGCCATTGCGGACTTCCTGAAACCTTTACGTTTTAATAAATGGACATATTTTTGCTGGTAAATAAATGTGCATTTAGTATTTTTTTATTATTATTATTATTATTATTTATTTTTTTATTATTATTTTTACACCGAAGCCTGCAATGTATTGCCCCCACAATCAGTGGATCATAGGTGCAATATCGGTCTCCTGAACACTCTCCCTCCATCTTTCTGCCTGTAGCGCTGTGCGTGCTAGAAAGCTGGAGGAATATTTAATGGACTATGAGTATGCTGATCAGGCACCTGTAGTCCATTGAAAACCACAACCTGCCTGCTGTGGTGGAAAATGGGGCTTGTAGTTTATTCAGTCATGGATCACTGTGAATGAATGATGCCTCTATGCAGGCGGAGCACCACACATCTGCACTGATATTAAACATGACAGCAGAGGGGGGAAAGGAACCCCCGCTCACTGTCTCTAAGTGCTACAAGTGGCGTTATTCATGGTTTATTTAATTCTGTGTTTTATGCACTCTCAGATTGATTTGTTGTATTACTCCATTTTTTGCAACTTGTCTGCTTTGAATGATTATTATTTATCTTTTTAGCTAGCTGGAAGAGATTCCCCCATACGTCCTGAGATGCCTGGAAATCTACAGCACTATGGAAGGTAAAGCAGTTACCATAATTTAGATGCATAATCGAGATTTTATGTCCAGATTCATTTAAAGATGAACTCCAGACAAACGGCTAAATACAGATGAAATACACATTTGAGAGCTGTTTAACCTGCCTTATCTTTTGTATTTCTGTTCATTCAGTTCTAAGATTTACACAGCTCTGCTACAAAGCACATCCCTGTCTGGCAGGGCAGAAGACCTGAATCTTCTCTACTGCTACTGCAGCTTTGTCACCTTCCAGACTTGCCCCTCTGAGCCTGTGATTGGACAATAAATTGAGAAATGCATGCTGATTAGCTCTGTCATTAGGGCAGGCCATAGACGGTGAGAATTTCTTTCCTGCAAATACAGGTTGCAGGAAAGAAATTTGCACTATTCTCCCATCAACACGGACAGTGCTGACAGGGGAATCCCTTCTGCTGAGACATTGTATTCTCCTGGCGGGCTAAGCTGTCCCCGCTGGGAGAAGACAGTGATTATTGCTAGCAGCAACTAGCAATAGTCGCAAGTAAAGTTTGTAAGGCTGGTTGTACGCAAGTTGATCGATAGAACTGGCTCAGGCTCTCAGCGGCGCTGACATTGTCGGATCTCTGCAGAACCTGGACCGGCTCTATGATGTCCTTTAGCCCACTGTCTGCTGGATTTGGGTCAAACAGCTTTTGGCCATACTTCTGCCATGGATCACAGGAGTGCACTTAATTTTGCACTCCTGTGATCCATGGGTGAAGTATGGCCAAAAGAGGTTTGACCATACTTCTCTTTTTAAAAAAAAATTCCACTATTATTTACAAAGAAGCCAAAAAAAGTAGGGGCCTCTCCCCGTTTATACATACATGGATTCATTTCATTGGGGTAAGGTGCTGTAAATTTTTATTTTATTTTTCATTTAGTGGTGGAAAGCCACTTTAAAATACCGCCTGTGAAATTGTTGACCAAACCCAAGCTGAATAATGGTACATATCAATTTTCATGAATCCAGTAATAATACTGACATACAAAGCATCTTAGTGAGCATTTTAGTGAGCCAAAAGCTGCGGCTTTTAGCTCACTAAATTATAGGTGATCACCAAGGGCAAGGGCACATTTTATTATAATCTAAAGAAGAACTTACTATGCCTACCAGTGTTCACATTGTTACCAGATAATGTGCTTACTTGTTGGTGGATAATATAAGGCAACACAAAATTGCACTCAGCAACATGTGCAGATCTTATTATGCTAGTCTGTACTACATTACTTTGTCTTTTATGTCTGGTGTATGAAAATAATCTATCCATGTTATTCTAGGGTACATTTAGACCTGTGCATCTTCACACATTTTAGAGATTGCATTTATGGGCAAATCGGCTCGTTTTAAGGTGCATTCAGCTTGGCTTTGGTATTCGTTTGAGTCATTTCCTTCCCAGGTGCATTTGATCAACATAGTTACATAAATTGAAAAAAGTCCATCTAGTTCAACATAAAAAAAACAAAAAATAAACATACAATCCCATATACACAATCCTATACCAACAGTTGATCCAGAAGAAGGCAAAAAAAAACAGCAAAGCCTGATCCAATTTGCTACAGCAAGGGAAAAAAAATCCTTCCTAATCCCCTGAGAGGCAATCGGATATTCCCTGGATTATTGCTAGTGGCTGCCTTAGCTGTTTGCAATAATCACTGTCTTCTCCCGGTGGGGACAGACTTCCCTGCCTGGAGAATAAATGTCTCAGCAGGTGAGATTCCCCTGTCGGCACTCTCTGTGTTGATGGGGGAATCGTGAAAATGTATTTCCTGCAACCTGTGATTGCAGGAAATAAATTTGCACCGTCTATGGCCTGCATAACTGTGATCCTTTCTGCTCATGTATTAAAAATGATATGGGACTGTGTATTGTTTTCAGCATGTATTGTAAGGATTTTTTTATTGGAAATCATTGTTAGTGTTTATTTGCAATTGAATTGTATTGCCTGTTTAAAAAGCAATACAAAAAAAAAAGCTGCATCAACCTTCTTTAAGCTGCTTTTGCATTTCCTTTGACTTGCATGGAAAGAGATGCAGTTCTGATGTGAACTCCTGTGTACACAGGCACTTATACCGCTTGCAAAGGGCATTTAAATTCCTGCCCATGTTCAAAAACGAAGCCAGTTGAAGTTCAATGTGGGTTCTGAAGTATGCTCAGCAATGGAAATGCAGCAGTTTGGCTGCAATGCGTGTTTTGTAGGGTGCAGTGGAGGGTGTCCTATATTCTCATATATTTAAGAGTTTGGATTCAATACTATTTGAATTATGTATATAAATATTTCCTTGTTTTACCATTTGCATATTTTATGTTTAGATTCCTTACTGGACCTCTAAACCTCAATGACCCAGAAGCCAAGTTTCGATTCCCCAAAATTTTTGTAAATACAGAGCATGCATATGAGGAACTTCATCTGATTGTTTACAAGGTAATATAGTTTCCTTGATGCTCTTGCTTAACTAAGTAATTGAAGCAACAATCAAAATATGTAAGAAAACTGTAAATGTATAGTCCTTTTTTGGTAGGCTTACAGTTTTTTTTTTGTTATTTTTTTTTACTTTTCAAACCGATTTAAACTTTAATTTTAATTAATACATTCCAGCTGCATCAAAACAAAAGGTGTGCAAAGTCTTACAATCTGTAAGTTACAAAAGACTCTAAAGCCCTGTACACATGGGCCAAAAATCTGCTAAAATCAGTCAATTCGCCTGGAACCGGTTGACATTCGGCCCATGTGCAGCTGTCTGTTCTACAGAATCCCGTCTCGCAACGTCTTCTGTCGAATGGGCCTGCTAAAAAGCCGACAAGCTCTGAGTTGCAAAAAGTCCCCATTTCCGGTTTACATTGGGCCTCTTTACTTTCCTCTGTAGGCAGTTTTATAACTGAAGGTTTAACACTTTTTAAAGGCTAAGCTCTTGTTTTCAGATCAAATTTGACTTTTTGTAATAAATGGAAGCATTTTCTTTTTTTTTTTTTTCATATCTTTTATTTTCTCCAACAGATAACACAAAATGTTACGGCTATAAATACATATTCCACACATTTTAATCCGTCACTATATTTTCCCTAAACCATCCTCACTCCTATTGCCCTTTCATCTGGTACTCCCTCCCTACCCCCCCCCCCCCCCCCCCCCCCCCCCCCCCCTCTCCCCAAAAAAAGAGGGCAATACCAAAAAATATGTAACAAAGTTCCTTGTTCTCTGCCACACCTCCAGCACCTTTCATCTGCTTCTTTATCAAATTGATGTAATCTTTCTGGGGTGTAATACCATTGTATAAGGAGCTTGTAATTGGCTTCTTGCGTTTTTGAGCATACCGACGAGTTGACTGCCAGGTATATTATTTGTTTATGCTGTGTTGGGGTGAAAATTCTCCCCAAGTCCTTCTCCCATTTCCGAATACCTGGCATCACAAATTCCTCAGCTGGCATGTTCAAAAACCCATACATTTTAGATAGTGCTCTCGGTAGTGGTTCCACCCCATTACAGCATCTTTCTAGTGTTGTCAATTGCCTATGGAATTCTGTTACCGGACCCAAAGATCTTAAGAAATGACTTACCTGAAGTGCCTGCCACATTGCAAGTTCAAATATACCTCCTTCCTCTGTCAGTTCCCCGATTGATGGCCACGCATTTGACCTCAAAGAATCTGAGACCTGGCAGAGGTTCTTTTCTTTAAACTTTTCTTTTATATTTTTTTCCATTCCTGGAGTAAAATTAGGGTTACCTATTATAGGTAATAGTGGCGATTTACTTGGTGTATATTTCTTATCTCCACATATTTTCGCTGAAATTTGCAATGTGGGGCCTATTATAGGATGTCTCTTAAGGTGTCTGGGGAGAACCGCGTAACACCAAGGTGCTCTAGCCAAAGGTATCTGGCTCACATACTGCTCTATGTTTACCCAGCGTTTAAGCTCCCCATGTCTGCACCAGTCTACCAACCTAGTTAAATGCGTTGCTCTATTTTATTATATCCGGGACTGCCATCCCTCCTACGCTTTTAGGCATGCTCAGCAATTCTCTTTTAATTCTGGCTTTTTTCCCTGCCCATATAAATTTCATGAACAAAGTATTCACCTGTCGGAGATAGGTTATTGGTATGGAGATAGGCAGTGCCTGGAACAAATACAATACCTTTGGCAAAATACACATTTTGATTATACTTCCTCTCCCGAACCAGGAGTGCATTCCATGTCTCCATTTTTCTAACAATCTTCGTATTTCAAGGTACAATGGGGGAAAGTTCAGTGCATAGATATTTTTAATATCTGATGATATATATGTGCCTAAATATTTTAATACCTTCCCCCATTTGAACCTGAAATTCTGTTTTATTATATCCCCCATAGGTTCTGGGATTGCCACCTTCATTGCTTCCGATTTTGTATTATTTATTTTCAAATTAGATATTCTACCATATTTCTCTTACAAGGTTAGGGAGTGATACATGAGGGTTAGTCACTGAAAAGAGCAGGTCGTCCGCATATGCTGCAATTTTATGTATCTGATCTCCCATCTGAATTCCCTGAATATCTCCATTTAATCTGATTCTGTTTAATAGGGGTTCTAGTGTAAGGGCAAACAACAAGGGTGATAGCGGACATCCCTGTCTTGTTCCGTTTTTGTAATTTTAAATGGGGATGATATTACTCCGTTAACCCTTACTGAGGCTCGTGGGCTTGTGTACATGCTTCTTATCCATCTGACCATCTGTTCACCTACCCCCACCTGTCTCAATACTTCCTCCAAAAAGCGCCAACTCACCCTATCAAACGCTTTTTCTGCGTCGTGTTCAAAAACACACAGGGAATTTTTTTTTTCCCCAACATAATGCACCAGGTTAAGTATTTTAATCGAGTTATCTTTAGCCTCCCTTCCTGGGATAAATCCCACCTGGTCCATATCTACTAACTCTGATATACATGGTTGAAGCCGGGACGCTATTATTTTGGAGAAGAGTTTAAGGTCTGCGTTTAACAATGAAATAGGCCTATAGCTGCCACATTCAGCCGGATCCTTCCCCTCTTTAGGAATAACAGTGATGTGGGCCAAAAGTGCCTCCGGGGGGAATACCGCCGAACTTCCCACTGCATTAAAAAACTTTGCCATCTGTCCGTTTAATATCCCTGAGAATTCCTTATAATAGCTTAACGAAAATCCATCTGGTCCTGGAGATTTCCCTATCTTCACTTTCTTTAGAACTTCCCCAACCTCTTCAACAGTTATTGGACTCTCTAACTTCTTTCGGACTAGAGATGGCAATCTAGGCATTCCTGCCCCAGATAGGTATTCCTCTATCTCCACCTGTTTATCGCCTTCTGTTGGTAGATTATATAACGCCGAGTAATATTCCCCAAATACCTGGGCAATCTCTCTAGGTTTTTTTAAAAGCTGTCCTTCTTTCCCTTTAATCTGTGGAACATATACCGACCTGTTCTTTTCCTTGAGTTTCCCTGCGAGTAATTTGCTGCATTTATCTCCCAGCTCATAGTTAGCCTTCCTTCCTCTCTGTATAATCGCCTTAGCTTTAAACCGCATAAGCTCTGAGATCTGCCTCCTTAATTGTCCCAGCTTTCTCCCCACCTCGGGTAGTTTTTTTTTTTTTTATGTTGGAGTTCTAATTTTTGAATTTCCTCTAATTTATCCCTAATCTGTTTTTCCCTTTTTTTTTTCAAATAGGATCCATGTTTTATCAGGATTCCCCGAATGACTGTCTTATGGGCCTCCCATACCATACCTGTATTACTCCCTGGTATATCATTGACCTGAAAGTATGCTGCAATCTCCTTAGCGACATCGTCCCTAACTTCTGAGTTTTGCAGCAGACTCTCATTCAGCCGCCAGGTTCTATCCTGGGCAAATACTTTGTTAGAAAGGGAGAGGCATAGACTGATCGGGGCATGATCTGACCACGTTATGTTCCCTATTATTGTCTCCGTTACCGAGGTAATCAGGTAATGAGGGACAAGAAACATATCCACACGGGTATATACTTGATGCGGATTAGAGAAAAAAGTGTAGTCTTTTTCATCTCCATGTAGAATCCTCCACACATCCACTAATTGTACCTCATGTATTTTCTTTATTATCCCCCTTCTGACCCTCCCTGGTATCGACGAGGTCCCTGAGTATGCATCAATTCTGGGATCCAACGTGATATTGAAATCACCTCCCAGAATTAATTTACCCTCTGAGAATTCAATCAATTCTGTGAGAACTTCTTTTAAAAATCTGTCTTGTTTAATATTTGGTGCGTACAGCGAAGCCAAGGTCACCTTAACCCCTCCTATACTCCCCTTCAGGAAGAGGAACCTGCCATTCGGATCCAGACATTTATCTTGTAAAGACCAAATCACTCGATTTGAAATCAAAATTGATACTCCCTTGGTTTTCGCCTCTTGGTTCATCGAGTGGTACACGTAGGGAAAAAATCTGTTCTGGAGGAATGGCAGGCTCCCACCCCTGAAATGAGTTTCCTGGACAAAAGCTACATCCGAGCCCCAGTTCTTTAAATCCTTTAAAATCATTTTCCGTCTTTCAGGAATGTTCAATCCTCTCGCATTCAAAGAGGTTACTTTTATTGTCCCCATCTCGAGAGGAAGAAAGGGGAAAAAAAAAACAAAAAAAAACCCCCAAGCAACCCCCCCCCCCCTTGTTTCCACCCCTCCCCCTATAGCCCTAAGGAAAAAAAAACACCCAAGACTGGATCCTTCTCCAGTACTCACCGTGGGTGTATACCTATTCTGGGGGGACTAACTGAGCGATCGAGTAGCTCCACACCAGCTCCCCTCCACTCCTCCCCCGACCATCGTTAACTTTTCTCTTCTATCTCTCCCTCCTTCCCCTTCCCGCCCCACTCTCTTATCTCTCAGCCCTTCCTTCTTCCTACCCTTCCCTCCCCCCTCCCCTTCTCCCCTGCTATCTAGTTCCCCTTCTTATTTCAATTTTTTGTATTTAATTTCCCCAAATTGTTTAGTATTAATATTTCTTCATATCTAATACCCATCTTTTGAACTGGTAAGCGCTTACTTTTTTTTTTTTTAGAAGAGAGAGAGCAGGAGAAAAAAAAATAAATAAAACAACCACAGGACGGAAACACCGCCTTTATAACTCTGCTCTCTCTCAGAAGAGGAGAGAAGCGAAAAAAAGGAGCAAAGGAGAAAAGAAAATGTACTGTTTATCTTACCCCCCCCCCCTTTCTTAGCCATATATAGCCCCGTAGGCTCAAAGTGGGGCCCCTCGCTCAAACCCTTGGGGGGGCGGTGAGCCCACCAACTGATTGCATATCCCTATTATCGTTGTCTGTAGGCAATTCTTTCACCGCTCCAGGTGAGCCTCGTAGATCATTAAGGGTTGTTGAACCACCAGGGTGCTGGCGCTGCTAATTGTAGCACATGAACGAAAGTTCAGAGTTTTTTCGTTCATGTGCTATCGTTGTCTGTAGGTTCTCCTTTTCCACCGTTTCGGGGACCCCTCTGAACCTTAAATTCCTGCGTCTGCCACGGTCCTCCATTTCTTCCAGCCTAAGCTGAATATAGTCAACCTGGGATATTTTTGTCTTATATGTCTGCTCTATTACAGTAACCCATGCATCCAAATTAGTCAACAACAGTTCATCTCTTTCCAACTTATCTGTTATCTGCTGAACTTCTTCCCGTACGACCTCCAAATCTCTATGATGGGATTCCTCCATACGTTTAACAAACGCCTCCATATCTGCTTTTGTGGGGAGAGCCAGCAACATAGCTTTTAAGACACTCAGTTCCGTCTCATGATCTCCCTGTGAGAGCTGTGAGGGCTGTGTCTGAGACAGTTCTTTTTCCCTCTGCTTTTCCTTCTGCTCCATCAGAGCTTTCTGTCCTCCGATCTCTCCAATCTCCCCTCCTCCTGTAAACAGCGTGAGTGTCTCCACAAACACCGACACACTTGGGGATACAGAGAGAGTGGCAGCTGGTGTCTCCCCCAACGTCACACTACCATGTAACCCGGTCTCGCTGTGTTTGCTTGATGCCGACCGCATTAAGGGGAAATACCGCTGGATCTCCGGCTGGGATTGGTGGATCTGCCTGCCCAGCCCTGGTGCTCCCGATGGCTTAAGCAACCGTTCACCCCGCGATGGCACCCTGCGCGGCTCCTCTCCAGGTGGGTTAATAGCCGCTTTTCCTCTCCTCATACCCTGGGTTCTTCCCTGGGTTCTTTCCACCGTGGTCCGGATGCTTTACAATCCGGACGCCTGTTTAAATCTGCCACGCTGCAGTAGCTACAGTGTCCGGACTTTGCGCAAACCGGAAGGGATCTCTGCCGTGCCCGCCGAGTGTCGGGTGTTGCTCCGGGTGTAGCTCCTATCAGGTAGTCTCAGGGAGTCTCAGCGAGGGAAAATAGGAGGAATTCCTTCACTCATGGTCGGGTGGAGGAGCGGGGTGCGGCGTGTGGAGAGTCTCTGTCTCTACTCCATCGTCTTCCGGTCACTCCCCCCTCCACCTTGAGCTGGAAGCATTTTCTAATGTAATTTCTGGCAAAGCCATCCCAATGTACTTATCTCTCTTACCTCGTCTATAGCACCTTTAAAGTTTCACGTGTTTTAAAAAAATATTTTCTGCTTGCATCATTTCCCAGCATCTACTGGCTTGCTGCATCACAGAACAGGGGGTGATAGGGCGTGTTCACCACCCTGGACCATACCTCCCTCATTACTTTACTTTACAACCTTTTGTTTTATTTTCACCCACTTTCTGTACAATGTTCTTTAGGTCTACCATAAGCAATGTAGTGTAAGGGCCTGCCTTTTTTGTTACAAATTGTTCAGGTGGGTCCTCCTATTCCATAGAGTAATCCAATAAAAGAGACTTTTTGGGCCTCATCCAAATCGGCACAAAGAAAACCTATGGGTTTAAACCAGAGAAAATTCTCCAGTACCCTACAGTAGTGGACTATAGCGGCAACAGAGTGAAGGACATAACTAAGTAAAATCACATAATCTTTATTATACATGATTAAAATAAAGATATCCTGCCCCAAACAAATGGGGAGGAATTGGATAATTTCCATCAACCATAATTGGCTCACAAATAACGCGTATACAATGAAATACAATCCATAAAATTATATGTATTGTAGGCTGGTGTCTCTACGGTCAATGTTTTGCCAACAGTTTGGCTTCCTCAGGACCCAGACACAAGCAAAATTGATTGCCAGCGAACAGACGGTCGATCATTTGCCCCTAAATGCCGGAATTGGCATCCACAATGATATAATAATCAAAGCACCATATGGCCAGTATGAATAAGAATTTTGAATCCGAGGTCCAAACAGAGACTGGTTGACATTAAATATGTACAGAATTCTATTAGCAGTGCAATTAATACTCATCCTCCATAGGGCTAGAAATGGGACTTCGTTATACACAAAGTCGTCTACATCTGGCCGCCACCACGACCTGTCAGGCCCCGTTCACATGTCCACATAGCGGGAATTTTTTTTTGGGCATTTTGGAGCGTTTTCAATCATCATTCACTTGAATGGACTGCCCTACGTACTAAAGTCTCCAGAACTTCTTTTGGAGCAGAGCGTGGTTGAGGTTATGTCTGGTTTAGGAAATGGAAAGCTTTTTCTTTTTCTACAAAATGGTATATTGGTACATAGGGGAGACATTTGGGGGGGGGAAGTAAACTTGGCCTTTAAAATTTCTATTATACTTTCTGCTATCAAAAATGAAAACAATTGGCTGTAGTTTCACTTTAAAAGTGGATCAATATATATACAATTTAACACCTTAGGTTTTGGTCTTTGGCAAGTAGTGTGATTGCACATGTTGTCTTTGCATTATTTGATCCTGTACCTAGGCCAGGAGGTGCCCACGCACAGGCCTACTGCCCTATCATGACCAATAATCCCTCACTCAGTTTCATTCTGCTGAATATCAGTCTTCTTGAATGTATTCAGATCAAAAAGAAAATTAAATAACCGTATCCCAAACCCCTGTACCCACTTGGTTCAAGAGATAATGAAGCTTGTTTGACAGCTGCAATGGATTATCCAATAAGCTCAGCTGGCAGCTATAAGATGTTGGTGGTTTAATTTGAAGCTGCTTTTGGCTGTAAGCCTAAATGAAGCATCATGTTTAGACCTGGCAGCAGTTGGCATCTGCAAAAGAGTTCCCACTTCTACTAATTGGGTGGGAGGGCTCATATAGAAATAGTTTTACTGACAGTTTGCTTTTAGAGCCCATTTCGCACGGTTATACTGCATTGGTGCATGCATGTTAATGTATGTTGTATCAAGGCCGCCCATTCCTTTTACTAAGCTACCTAATGCACCAAAATGTAACAAAAAAATATGCTTTAGCAATGCATTGTGCTGTGCTGCATTGTAAGTTTCCTAAGAAGGTACATTGGGGTGCCATTCAGATTACGTGTTCCTGTGTGTTGCAGTAAAACACATTTACCATGGTGTGAGTTGGCCCTTACGGTGTTACCTGTCTTCTTGGACAGTGATGATATACAGGTCATTCTCAAAAAATTAGCATATTGTGATAAAGTTCATTATTTTCTGTAATGTACTGATAAACATTAGACTTTCATATATTTTAGATTCATTACACACAACTGAAGTAGTTCAAGCCTTTTATTGTTTTAATATTGATGATTTTGGCATACAGCTCATGAAAACCCAAAATTCCTATCTCAAAAAATTAGCATATTTCATCCGACCAATAAAAGAAAAGTGTTTTTAATAAAATAAAAAGTCAACCTTCAAATAATTATGTTCAGTTATGCACTCAATACTTGGTCGGGAATCCTTTTGCAGAAATGACTGCTTCAATGTGGCGTGGCATGGAGGCAATCAGCCTGTGGCACTGCTGAGGTGTTATGGAGGCCCAGGATGCTTCGGTAGCGGCCTTAAGCTCATCCAGAGTGTTGGGTCTTGCGTCTCTCAACTTTCTCTTCCCAATATCCCACAGATTCTCTATGGGGTTCAGGTCAGGAGAGTTGGCAGGCCAATTGAGCACAGTAATATCATGGTCAGTAAACCTTTTACCAGTGGTTTTGGCACTGTGAGCAGGTGCCAGGTCGTGCTGAAAAATGAAATCTTCATCTCCATAAAGCTTTTCAGCAGATGGAAGCATGAAGTGCTCCAAAATCTCCTGATAGCTAGCTGCATTCACCCTGTCCTTGATAAAACACAGTGGACCAACACCAGCAGCTGACATGGCACCCCAGACCATCACTGACTGTGGCTACTTGTCACTGGACTTCAGGCATTTTGGCATTTCCCTCTCCCCAGTCTTCCTCCAGACTCTGGCACCTTGATTACCGAATGACATGCAAAATTTGCTTTCATCCGAAAAAAGTACTTTGGACCACTGAGCAACAGTCCAGTGTTGCTTCTCTGTAGCCCAGGTCAGGCGCTTCTGCCGCTGTTTCTGGTTCAAAAGTGGCTTGACCTGGGGAATGCGGCACCTGTAGCCCATTTCCTGCACACGCCTGTACACGGTGGCTCTGGATGTTTCTACTCCAGACTCAGTTCACTGCTTCCGCAGGTCCCCCAAGGTCTGGAATCGGTCCTTCTCCACAATATTCCTCAGGGTCCGGTCACCTCTTCTCATTATGCAGCGTCTTCTGCCACACTTTTTCCTTCCCACAGACTTCCCACTGAGGTGCCTTGATACAGCACTCTGGGAACAGCCTATTCGTTCAGAAATGTATTTCTGTGTCTTACCCTCTTGCTTGAGGGTGTCAATGATGGCCTTCTGGACAGCAGTCAGGTCGGCAGTCTTACCCATGATTGCGGTTTGGAGTAATGAACCAGGCTGGGAGTTTTTAAAAGCCTCAGGAATCTTTTGCAGGTGTTTAGAGTTAATTAGATGATTAGGTTAAGCGCTCGTTTAGAGAACCTTTTCATGATATGCTAATTTTTTGAGATAGGAATTTTGGGTTTTCATGAGCTGTATGCCAAAATCATCAATATTAAAACAATAAAAAGGCTTGAACTACTTCAGTTGTGTGTAATGAATCTAAAATATATGAAAGTCTAATGTTTATCAGTACATTACAGAAAATAATGAACTTTATCACAATATGCTAATTTTTTGAGAATGACCTGTATATGTAAGGCCCAAATCACACTGATGTGACAAGTGCTCCGACTTTGGAGCCCATTGTACCCCATTCAGTGCAATGGAACCGTAGTATTTAGGGGTGTTGAAAATAATTGGCGCATTGATGCATTGCGATTCAGCCTTGAATAATTCTGCATTGATGCAGAGACCAGCTGAATCGCGATTGCACGATGAGCTTCAGCTCCTCTTCTTCCCAGTGGTGGCTTTAACACCTCCCTCGCCTATGTCGGTGAGGTGTGTGTAACCAGCTGTGAGTTCTGCACTGCTTTCTTTCAGGCTCCTTCTCATGGTGTGTGGAGTAGAGCCATGGAGAAGGTGGCGGCAGGGGAGCTGTGAGGTAGACGAGGGAGTGTGCAGTCTCCAGTTCATCTTAGAAGTAGACTAGCTCATCACTGGGCTTGATCGGAAGACCGTGTCCTGCTCCAGGTCTCCCCATGTCTAGTTGTCTGCACAAGACACTGACAGCCAGGAGAAGGGATTGAGCGCTTCCACTGGAACCTGCGCAGGAGGTATGGAGGAGGAAGAACGGCTCCGACATCTAATAGCAGGCACGCAATCCATTGCTTTCTAAGCACATTGGATGCAGGACAGGGGATGGAGGAGGCGGCGGCGGCCATGGAATGGAGGAGGAGAAGGACATGGGATGCAGGACACGGGATGAAGGAGGAGGAGAACGTCATGGGATGCAGGACATGGGATAGAGGAGCAGGACATGGGATGGAGGAGGCGGCGGCGGCCATGGAATGGAGGAGGAGAAGGACATGGGATGCAGGACACGGGATGAAGGAGGAGGAGAACGTCATGGGATGCAGGACATGGGATAGAGGAGCAGGACATGGGATGGAGGAGGAGGACGAGAAGCACGTGGAATGAAGAACGAGGAGATGGAGAACGAGGATATGGAATGGAGACAGTAAATGACATTGGATGGAGGAGGAGACACACCAGAACTTGTCGTCCTACCGCACAAGGCATGGGGGAATCGGATGACATTTTCAACTCAGCCCATGTACTAAATAAATACGGTTGTCTGCTGTGTTCAGACTTTGAAAAATGCAGGGAGTGTCCGCTCTCTCCTTCTTTTTTTTTTTTCTTTTTTTTTTTCTTTTTTTTTTCTTCTTTTTTTTAACCACTTAAGACCCGGACCATTATGCAGGTTAAGGACCTTGCCCCTTTTTGCGATTCGGCACTGCATAGCTTTGACTGACAATTACGCGGTGGTGCGACGTGGCTCCCAAACAAAATTGGCGTCCTTTTTTTTTCTCACAAATAGTGCTTTCTTTTGGTGGTATTTGATCAGCTCTGCGGTTTTTATTTTTTGCGCTATAAACAAAAATAGAGCAACGCTTTTGAAAAAAATTCAATATTTTTGACTTTTTGCCATAATATATATACCCAAAAAAAATATAAAAAAAAAATGTTTTTCCTCAGTTTAGGCCGATACGTATTCTGCTACATATTTTTGGTAAAAAAAAAACGTAATAAGCGTATAGTGACTGGTTTGCGCAAAATTTTTAGCGTTTACAAAAAAGGGGTAGTTTTATGGCATTTTTATTAATCATTTTTTTTTTTTTTTTTACTAATAATGGCGGCGATCAGCGATTACTGTGAAAATGACAATGCAGTCAAGGAGTTGGGGGGCGCTGTAGGGGTTAAGTGTGACCTTGTGTGTTTCTAACTGTAGGGGGGCGGGGCTGGACATGTGACGTCAGTGATCGTCGTTCCCTATTGCCACAGTGAAGAACGGGGAAGGTGTGTTTACACCTCTCCCCATTCTTCAGCTCCTATGACCGATCGCGGGACACCGGCGCCGATCGGGTCACGGAAACCACAGCTGGGCTCTTAAAGGGGACGTATATATACGCCCTTGTGCTCAGCCATGCCATTCTGCCGACGTACATGCTTAGTGTCATTACTGCAGATGTTGAAGGGGTGGGGAGTCAGCCTGTCAGTGCTCAGACCATACGCCGCACACTGCTTCAAATTGGTTTGTATGGCTGTCGTCCCAGAAGGAAGCCTCTTCTAAAGATTTTGCACAAGTGAGCCTGCAAACAGTTTGCTGAAGGCAAGCAGACTAAGGACATGGATTACTGGAACTATGTCCTGTGGTCTGACGAGACCAAGATAAAGTAATTTGGTTCAGATGGTGTCAGGCGTTTGTGGCGGCAACCAGGTGCAGGTGTGGAGCAGGGTTGCCAACTTTCAGTAAATTTACAAACAGTTTGTAAAATCCATAATTGTCGCATCTGTTGAATGTCAGTTACCGAAATGCAGCCCTTCATGTCCGTAATGGACATTCAAGGACAGATGCAAAATGTACGGATTTTATAAAAAGTTCATAAATTTACTGAACGTTGGCAACCCTGGTGAGGAGTACAAAGACAAGTGTGTCTAGCATGGTGGTGGGAGTGTCATGGTCTGGGGCAGCATGAGTGCTGCTGGCACTGGGGAGCTACAGTTCATTGAGGGAACCATGAATGCCAACATGTACTGTGACATACTGAAGTAGAGACTGATCCCCTCTCTTCGGAGACTGGGCTGTAGGGCAGTATTCCAACATAACGACCCCAAACACACCTTCAAGACAACCAGTGTCTTGTTAAAGAAGCTGAGGGTAAAGGTGATGGACTGGCCAAGCATGTCTCCAGACCTAAACCCTATTGAGCATCTGTGGGGCATGCTCAACCGGAAGGTGGAGGAGCGCAAGGTCTAGCAGCCACCAACTCCATGATTTCGTCATCGAGGAGTAGAAGAGCATTCCAGTGGCAAGCTCTGAACTCCATGCCCAAGAGTGTTAAGGGAATGGTGGCCACACAAAATATTGACACTTTGGACCCAATTTGGACATTTTCCCTTAGGGGTGTACTCACTTTTGTTGCCAGCGGTTTAGACATTAATGGCTGTGATTTATTTTGAGTGGACAAATTTTTACACTGTTATACAAGCTGTACACCAGGGGTGCCCAACCTTTTGAAGCGCGAGGGCCACTTAAGCAACTTGGTAACTGGTCACGGGCCATATTCAGAGGAGGGGGCGGATGGCAGGTCCATGTCTGCTCTGCATATGCTGAGCTGACACGGACACAGCCGGATCGGATTGGAGGTAGGACACAAGTCGGTTTACATCTGCCATTTCTTCGAGGTGAATGGAGGGTCCAATTGCGTCAGACTGCCGTGTGAAAGGGGCCCATGGCTGCTTTCACACTGATGCACTGTGGTTTACCCGCACCGCAGATACAACGCAATGTACCTTTTGGCTTTTCTGCACTTTGCAATAGACTTCTATTATATTCTGCAGGTTTGGTGCACTTTTCAGAAAGCTCACCAAACTTGCAGGTAATAACAGAAGTCTATGGCTCAGTGCAGATAACCCACAGGTGCACTGCTCTGCATCTGCGGATTAGTTTGAAAGCAGCCCAATAACCACTGCAGATATACACTGATTTTAGTAATAAACTGACCTTTAATAACCGTATTCTATTCCATCCCAGAGCAGGAGGTTTGTGGGCCACATCACAGGGCTCCGCGGGCCACATGTGGCCCCCGGGCCACTGGTTGGGCACCCCTGCTGTACACTCACTACTTTTATTTCTTCAGTGTTGTCATATCATTTTTTTTTTACAAAAATGTGAGGTGCGTACACAATTGTTAATGTCAGTTCAAGTTCCCCCAAAAAAGTTGAAACCAGCCGTAGCTTTTTTGAAACTCCGTAGGGAACAGTGGCGAATCGGACAGATTTTTCCAAGCTGATAATTGTTTTCAGATCATTCTTGATGGCCTCTGTTGAGAAGATCTCTTCTTTTGTGGGCCAAACTGTCAAATGCAAAAACAACTGTTGCCTATTGCACTGGGTAACAGATTCTTCATTCTCTATTAGGGCCCTTTCACACTGGTGCATTTTTGCCGCATTTTCACTGTAAAAATAGCGCTATTAAAATGCCCATAAAGCGCTCCCCATGCTCCCTCCATTGAAATGAATTAAAAACTGCGGTAAGAACGGGGCGTTAAAATCGCGGTAAAACACCGAGATTTTACTGCGATTTTACCGCATTTTTAATTCATTTCAATGGAGAGGGGCATGGGGAGCGTTTTAATAGCGCTATTTTTACCGCAAAAACGCACCAGTGTGAAAGGGCCCTTAACTCACTGGAGTGATAACAGCATGATATGATTGGTTGCTGTACAGGATTATTTTCTGTCTTGCAGAAGTGATACTGTAAAATCACTTGCGTGATTGTGCCTCTGCCATATCCAATATAAATATTAGTTGCTGTATAAGGCATATTGTCATTTGGGATTAGTGGCCCTTTAATCTTCCTGCTCGGCACAGTACGGGAACCTTGGCGGGAGCAGTTGAAAAGGTTCCGTATTGGCCGTGTCTGGAATCAACAGTCACATTGCAGATTGTATGACATTGCCGTCTAGACAATGAGTGTGAATGAGCTGCCATTGAAGCCAACTCCTGGGACTCTCCTAAGCTTTTGTTTGTCTTCATGATAAAATTAGAAAGTACAACATGGATTTCCCTAACAGCAATGTGTGTAATGAAGATTTAATTGTTATGGTGAATCTAGCCAGGAGAACAGATGGCTTGGTGGGACAGTAACATTTCTCTAAATGCTAAACAAGATCTTCTTTTTCATTGCAGGCCATGAGTGCCTCGGTGTGTTTTATGGTTGATGGTGAGTATAAGCCTCGCAGGACATATAATGCACCCTTTACACAAGGCATGTTTGTTCATTAATTGATGATCACGTTTCTCTTGGGTGATGCAGCCTAGAAAATTATTGCTTAGCGGTTATTTTCATTGGCCAAACTCACGAGAAGCACGAGTTCAACTAATGCTCTCTAGGGCTGCAACTAACGATTATATTCATAATCGATTAGTATCCGATTATTGTTTTGATTAATCGGATAATAGCCTTAAAAAAATAAAATATTACATTTTTTAATTTTTTTGGGCCAATTTGTTGTTGGGCAGATTACAAAACACAAATTGCCGCAAAAACACATTACATGCTTTTCTGCAGCTTCTCCATTGAAGTATATTGAACCAAAAAAAAACAAAATGGCACCGTTTTGCGTTAAAAAGTCCTCGCCCTTTCCAAATACGCAGCAGCTGAAAAAAAAATCATGGATGTGAACGTGTCCCATAGGAAAACATGTAAATGAACTGTAGTGTGTTTCTGCAAAAAGCACCAAAAAACAGAGGGCTAGATTCAGGTAGGGGCGCGCATAGTTACGGCGGCGCAGCGTATCGTATTTACGCTACGCCGCCGCAACTTACAGGAGCAAGTGCAGTATTCACTCCGTAAGTTGCGGGGGCGTATCGTAAATGGGGCCGGCGTAAGCGCGCGTAATTAAAATGTGGAAGGGGGGGCGTGTTTTATGTTAATGTGTGATGACCTGACGTGATTGACGTTTTTTACGAACGGTGCCATCCGTATACATATCCCAGTGTGCATTGCTGCCAAGTACGCCGCAACAACGTATTGGGTTCAACGTGAACGTAAATTGCGTCCAGCCCTATTCGCGAACAACTTACGCAAACAACGTAAAAAATTAAAAAATCGTAGTGGGAACGACGTCCATTCTTAACATTGCGTACGCCTCATAGAAGCAGGAGCAACGTTACGCCGAAAAAGCCTTACGCAAACGACGTAAAAAACTACCGCCGGGCGCACGTACGTTTGTGAATCGGCGTAACTAGGTAATTTGCATACTCTACGCCGAAAACAACGGAAGCGCTCCTAGCGGCCAGCGTAAAAATGCACACAATTATACGCCGCCGCATTCAAGTTAGGTCGGCGGAGGAAGCCTATTTTTTCGACGTATCTGCCTTGGAGAATCGGCGTAAAGATACGCCGGCGCAGATTTGAAATTACGGCGGCGTATCTGGAGATACGCCGCCGTAAATGCTGCCTGAATCTAGCCCAGAGGTGTGACCCAGGCCTGAGATGTTTAGTAACATAATGGTGTTAAAAAAAAAAAATAAGTACAAAAAGAGCAAATAATCGCTACTTTAAGGGGTTCATTTTTTTTTTTACTGTGGGACAGCGAAAATAATATTTACAGTAGCGATTTGCTTTTTTGTACTATAAAGGGCTAATTTTAGTTGTTTTAACCCCATTATGTTACTGGCCGATTAATCGATTATGAAAATTGTAATCGATTAATTTCATAATCGATTAGTTGTCGATTAATCGATTAGTTGTTCCGGCCCTAATGATCTCCTATCATTGCATTTAGCATGTTATTAAATGTTTTTGGTAGTGATCTTCATACACTAACTGAAAATAAAGGGTCTTTTTTTTTTTTTTTTTTTTTTTTTAACATTTGTTGGACAAATGTTGTACGCATTCATCCAGTCTGCACAAATGTTTACGATATTTTTTTTTCGAATGTTATTTCCAATGACCATCAGCTCCATCTAGTAATGAAAATGCGGTATATTTTCTGATTGAGGTATTTTAAAATAATGCACTGCATTTTGGCCACTAGATGGAGCTGACAACCATAGTAAATAATGGTATTATGCGACCGGAATTTCCGACAACAAAACCGTAGATTTTTTTCCGACGGAATTTTGGCTGAAACTTGTGTTGCATACACACGGTCACCCAAATGTTGTCGTAAATTCCGATTGTCAAGAACGCGGTGAATTAAGTTATATGATTCTGAGCATGCGTAGGATTTTTGTGCGTCGGAAAAAAAATCCCCATAGGCTACACTTTAAACATTTTTACAGGTTACCATATTAGAGTTAGATAGGAGGTCTAGTGCTCTCGCTCTAATGATCGCGGTGATACTTCACATGTTGTTTGAATTCCATTTGCATATGCGGGCACAATATATTTATGCATTTGCTTCTGTGTGCGTGCACGAGGGTAAAAAATAAAATAAAATTCTATTGTTTGTTTATAAAAAAAAAATAAAAAAATACACTTTCCCTTAAATGTAATTTATTTTTTATTTTTTTAAGCACCTTTATTCCTATTGGCCTATTGGCCCTTGTAATGGGTATAAGGCATGGCAGGTACTCTTTTCTTGAGAGATCTGAGGTCTAGAAGTCCCCAGATCTCTCCTCTAAGCTGGAAACCCTGAGATACAAAAAAATATCCATCTCAGGCTTACCTGCAAAAAAAAGGCAGTGTTTACATTTGCCGGTGCCGGAAGTGACATCTGGTCCCCAGCCAGCTCTATAGTACACTACCGCCGGCGGATTCATTCTCTGGTTCCCCCATCTTATGGGCGAGACTGGAGAAGTACTGGAGAGCTGAGGAGGAGGAGGAAAGTCCCCTCTCGCCACCTGTAAAAGCCATGGCAATGATAGCTTTTACATTGCAGGGAATTGCAGATATCGCCATTTCAAGTCTCCAACGTCATATGACGTCAACTCTGGGGAAGTAGTTAAAAAAAAGACCAACCTGGCTCACACAGACCCCTCAGGGCTCGAGAAAGATATGACTTCAGCAGTTTGTGGGCTCAGAGACAGTTCTAAAATTTCTACTGTAGATATCTTGGCACTACACAGTATCAGAATTTTATGCAGCTTAGCCCTCGTTCATACTTAAGTGTACACCCATGTGAGTGTTTTGCCTGCAGGAAGGCACAGGTGTTCTGTGTATTTGCATGTAGACTGTCCCATTCATATCAGTTGGGATACAAAAGCTGCTCGGGCACAAGCGCTGCGTTGACATGTGTCCCCAAACGCAGACTAGTGGCTGTGTCCTTGCAGCTGCTGCATCCCTATTGACATAAATGGGACTGCCTTTACACGGATGCATGAAACTCTTGTGCTGTGTAATTTGGCCCCCTGTATCACCTGAAATGCCTGGCTCATCCTGCCTGGTGCTCCCCTCCCCCCTGTAAACTGACAACGGTTTATCATGGCTGCTGAGCCCTGACAGTGGTCAGTTTACGTGCCTTCGTCATCCGCAGCTCTCCTCTGTCCTCTTCCCCCTCCCCTTCCTGCCAGCTAGTGACGGTATAAATTACATGCAATCCCCTCTGTTAGGCCCCATACACACGAGAGGATCCATCCACTGAAAAATCTCAGCGGATCGGTTTCAGCGGATAGATCCCCTGGTGTGTACGTTCCAGCGGATATTTATCCGCGGATATTTCCGATTTCCAGCAGATAAAAATTTGTAGACATGCTAACAAATCTATCTGCTGGAATCTGCTCCAGCGGATCGATCCGGTGGTCTGTACAGACTCACCGGATCGATCCGTCCGAACCCATCCCTCGCATGCGTCGTAATGATTTGACGCATGCGTGGATATCCTTATATGACAGCGTCGCGCATGTCGCCGCGTCATCATCGCGGCGCGACACGTCACCGCGATGGGAATTCGGCGCGGATTTTGATCCGATGGTGTGTACACTCCATCGGATCAAAATCCTCAGAGGATTTATCCGCGGATACGGTCCGGCGGACCGTATCCGCGGATCAATCCTATCCTGTGTACCAGGCCTTAGAGTCCTATGCTCCAGTGTATGCGCTTTGTAAAAAATATGCCCATTTCTACCTGAATTCACAGCACCGCTCGACGCTCTCATGACGCCTCGCTGCTCCCATTCTTCCCAGCTGACGTCTGGGCTCTCTCCTCTTTTCCGCCTCTCCTCTTATCCCTCTCGATTGAGGTCAGCAGGGGATTCTGGGACCCTCCCGCTCTAGCTGTCAGATCGGAAGAGGGAGCAGTGAGGACTGAGGAGTCACGTGAGCGCCGAGTATTGCTGTGAATTCAGGTAGAAAAAGGGCATATTTTTTACAAAGAGCATACACTGCACCATAGGACTCTTTCTAACAGAGGGGATTGCATGTAGTTTACGAAGGGGCTTAACCTGATGGTGAATCGGCTTTGACTTGGACCTTGCTTTCTTTTTTTTCTTACCCCAAATTTAACAACTCCCAGAATGTTTTTGTTGAAGGATGTAAAGAACCCAGAAATATAATTTGACAGATTTGGACGGAATCTAATAGGTTACATTTCCCAGTATGAGCGACACATAACAGATTAGCCTGCTGTCAGTACTGTTAAACTGTTTGACCCTAGAACTTGACAGCACTGTGTGTTTTTGCAACTCTGCCCTATAATAAGCTTGAAAATACCCTGCTGTGTTTCCCCCTCTCTTCTTACTCCATGTCAGCATGAGCACTTGGCTCTTGGTTTCTGCTGAAAGAGCTACATCCTCCTCCCCTGTTCCTCTTCAAAACCATGGTGTAAGGAGCTAGAAATGGAACGAGATCCAGGGGAGACTTCTACTTCAACCACAAAATGCATGCACTAGGAAATTCCATCCAGTCGGCTCACTTTTCCAAAAAAATAAGCCAGGTCAAGAAGTGGTCAAACCTTTTCTATATATCCAGACTTTGACCCGTCACTTTCGTCAAACCTGATTCATTTATAGATGATCACAGGTGGGCTCACCAAAATGCATTTTACGCTGTCATTGGCTCTAATGCCGCGTACACACGATCATTTTTCGGCATGAAAGAAAACGTAGTTTTTCAGCATGTCCAAAAAACAAAGTTTTTCCAACTTCATCATTAAAAACGATGTTGCCTACACACCATCGTTTAAAAAAAATTATGAACAAAGCGCGGCGACGTACAACACGTACGATGGCACTCTAAAGGGGAAGTTCTATTCGCCTTTGGGCTGCTTTAGCTGATTCCTTGTTGGTAAAAGACGATTCACGCTTTTCTGTCTGTTACAGCGTGATGAATGTGCTTACTCCATTATGAATGGTAGTTTTACCAGAACGAGCGCTCCCATCTCATAACTTGCTTCTGAGCATGCGCGGGTTTAAAACGTCGTTTTAGCCCACACACAATCATTTTTTACAACCCGAAAAACGTCATTTTTTAAATTAAAACTACCAAGATTAATTACTACCTCTTTGTGGCTAAGAGGATTGGGTGCCTGAGGGACCTTGAGAGATGCTGGTAGAAAAAACTCTTGTGCCTTAGATAGGTGAAGAGATGTAGTTCGGACTTCTAGGCAGATTCAGGTACGGCGGCGCATCTTTCAGGCGGCGTAGCGTATCGTATTTACGCTACGCCGCCGTAAGTCAGAGAGGCAAGTACTGTATTCACAAAGCACTTGCCTCCTAAGTTACGGCGGCGTAGCATAAATGGGGCCGGCGTAAGCGCGCCTAATTCAAATGAGGGGGCGTGTTTTATGTAAATGATTGGTGACCCAACGTGCTGTAAGTCAGAGAGGCAAATAATGTATTCACAAAGCACTTGCCTCCTAAGTTACGGCGGCGTAGCGTAAATGGGGCCGGCGTAAGCGCGCCTAATTCAAATGAGGATGAGGGGGGCGTGTTTTATGTAAATGATTGGTGACCCGACGTGATTGACGTTTTTTTTTACGAACGGCGCATGCGCCGTCCGTGTACATATCCCAGTGTGCATTGCTCCAAAGTACGCCGCAAGGACGTATTGGTTTCGACGTGAACGTAAATTACGTCCAGCCCCATTCACGGACGACTTGCACAAACGATGTAAAAATTTCAAATTTCGACGCGGGAACGGCGACCATACTAGGCCAACTATTTGTTCGACTAACTTTACGCCGGAAAAAGCCGTACGTAAACGACGTAAAAAAAATGCGCCGGGCGCACGTACGTTTCTGAATCGGCGTATCTAGTCATTTGCATATTCTATGCTGAACTCAATGGAAGCGCCACCTAGCAGCCAGCCTAAATATTGCACCCTAAGATACGACGGCGTAGGAGACTTACGCCGCTCGTATCTTAGCCTAATTTAAGCGTATCTGGTTTCCAGAATACGCTTAAATTTAGGACGGCGTAGATTCAGAGTTACGTCCGCCCCCTCCAGATCGCTCTCAGCCAATCCGCGCGCTACCCCTGCGTGTCAGGAGGAAGTGATGTGATCTCTCCTCTTGGCGGTATTTTCAACCGCCGATGAGGAGAGATCATGTCACACAGTAAGTCGCACCAACACTACACTGACACACACTACACATAGGCACATTAACCCCCCCCCCCCCCCCCCCCCCCCCCCCCCCACCCCCCTGTCACAGTGTCACTGAATGCAGTGATCATATATGTACTGATCACTGCATTTAGAGTAGCCCCCGTACCCCCCCCTAATAAAGTTTTAACCCCTTGATCACCGCCCTAGTTAACCCTTTCACTCCCTATTGCCAGTGTCACTAAGCGATCATTTTTCTGATTGCTGTATTAGTGTCGCTGTTCCCGCTAGGTAGCTAATTATTTTATTTTTTTTTGCGATTTTTTTTTTTACTAAAGACATGTGTCTGAATAAATTTTGGCCTAAATGTTTCACTAAAATTTAGTTTATTTGATTTTCTTATAACAAAAAGTAAAAAATATTGATTTTTTTTTTCAAAAATGTCGCTCTATTTTTGTTTATAGCGCAAAAAATAAAAATCGCAGAGGCGATCAAATACCACCAAAAGAAAGCTCTATTTGTGAGAAGAAAAGGACGCAAATTTTGTTTGGGAGCCACGTCACACGACCGCGCAATTGTCAAAGCGACGCAGTGCCGAATTGTAAAAACCCCTTGGGTCATTTAGCAGCATATTGGTCCGGTCCTTAAGTGGTTAAGGTGAAAAAACATCTGATGATGACGGCCCCCCCCCCCCAGCCCCCGTTTTACTTACCTGACCCTTTGAAAGTCCCTCGCTCGGTCCCGAGATCCTCTTCACCGCTCAGCCTGGCCGCTATTTGGCTAGAGCGGATAGATTGAGAGAAGCTCAGCCATTGGCTGGCGCTGCTGTCAATCACATCCAGTGATGTGGCGCGCCGAGGGGCGGGGCCGAGTGATACAGTGAGCAGCTATGGCCACTTGCTGTATCACGGGAGCGCACCCGCAAGGACTCGTCACCATGCAAGCGCTCTCGCATGACTGTGATGAGTTCTTGCAGGGAGGACCAGAGACAGCCGCTGAGGGACCCCAGAAGACGTGGATCGGTGCCACTCTGTGCAAAGCAAACTGCACGGTGGAGGTAAGTATAATATGTTTGTTATTTTAAAGAAAACATTTTTTACCCTTTAATCTGCAGGGGGTCATTTCATTTATTTTTATTTTATTGTAAGTTTACTACCACTTTTAAGCAGAGCTATACTCCCTGATTAAACTGTTTCTCAAAACCATTACTTTCAGCCTAGGTTCACACTGCTGCGAATTCAAAATCGCGGTAAAATGCGATTTTGCCGTGATTTCGGCCGCAATTTAATGTAAATCGCGGCCCGAAATCACAAAAAGTAGTACAGGAACTACTTTTTGAAATCGCAGATGCGGCGTCGCACTGATTAGGACAGTGCCATTGCCGACAATTGCCGCCGATTTGAGATGCGATTTGACATGTCAAATCGCATCTCAAATCGTTCCAAATCGTACCCAGTGTGAACCAGGGCTTAAGACATCCCGAAAAATGGTAGCAGTCACAGTTGTATGTGATTTCAGGCAAACTGTCATGCCATCAAATGACTGGTGTCATAACTGGTCGCATGTGCAGCACTGATGGCAACTGCAAATCAAACAGATTTGCTAAGATGGCAGCCTCCTTGGATGTAAAGTACAGTGGAACCTCGGATTGCGAGTAACACGATTAACAAGCATTTTGCAATGTGAGCAATATTTTTTTTATTTTTTTTTTTATTTTGACTCTGTTTGCAAGTATTGTCTCAAAAAAACTAGCAGGATTCAAGCTTCAGGGGTGTGCAGTACCACATTTGGCCAGAGCTGCGGGGGGGCCAGTGACACTCGGAGCCACTTCGGAATACTCAGTTTCCGAGTGCATCCGAGCGGTCTCCAAGTATTTCCGAGTCTCTCCGGCGCCCCCCACCTCTGGCCACATGTGGGATTGCATGCAATAGAAGTCAATGTGGAACAAATTATCTTCGTCTCCATTGACTTCTATGGGGAAACTCTCTTTGATATGTGAGTGCTTTGAATTACAAGCAATCTCTTGGAACGGATTATGCTCGTAATCCAAGTTTCCACTGTATAGGAGGGTTTAGTTTTGCTTAAAGATAGCCAAACACTGTCAGATATTTATTTGAATGTTCATAGAAAATTCCACTCAGACAAGCCACTTGAATGGAATCCCAGATATCATAAATAGGTTTCATTACAATATTTGCGATTTTGGTGAACGAAAAAATGTATTTACAATTACAATTTGGTATTTCAAGAAAACCTTTTCATCCTGCTCCTTTAAATCTTCTTGTCACTATGGTAGAAAATGCACATTGATTTGACCCCCTCTAACAATTGGGGCCAATTCACACTGTGTGGTGACAGACGTTTTACTGCATGGCAAAACGTTCATCGCCGTAGGGACACAACGGGAACAATTGTTGCATATGTGTTCCATTCATGCTGCATTTTATCGCAGCACACCGGCCTGAATCGCATTGCAGCTGTTTTGCACTGCTGTCAAATGTTTTTGTATTTGGATAGTAATGTTGGAATTGCTGGTTCCTCCATATACTTGTGTTTCGGACATTAGGTTTTTGCCATAAATTGATGCAGTTGACTGTGCTTAGTTGTATAACATACATAGAAGTGTCAATTAATAATCTTTGTTATTAAATCTAAGCTCTAAAGCCTGTGCTTTTTTTTTTTTTTTCCTCTACCTTTTATAGCTTCTGTGCAACTAACGCCGGATTTCTGTAGAAAACTGGACAGTCTTGTAGGACCTCAACTAACAGTGTTGGCTTCGGACATCTGTGAACAGTTCAACATCAACAGAAGAATATCAGGGTATGTAAAGAAAAAACAGTCTTTGGCGCACTGTAGTGCTGGAGCCCGGGCAGTACTTATAAGGCCCCTTTCACACTGAAGCGGCGCTTTACCGTCAATTTTTCAGCGCTATTTGGCCGATAGTGGGGCGCTTTTACTTCCCGCTAGCAGGCAGGAAAGGGTTAAAATCACCGCAAAGCGCCTCTGCAAAGGCACACTGTGCCATTTCATGCTGGGGTCATGCCGTGAATGGCGGCTCCTGCGCGGAAGTGACATCACTCCGGCCAGTTGCAGAGCCGGAGTTTGCGGCCCCGGAAGGAAGAGGGGTGAAGAATGGACACTCGCTGCCAGCGAGGAAGACGGGGACATTGCGGGCTTCTTCTGCAGGTAAGTGTCACATAATGGGCTACTATGCGATGCATAGTAGCCCATTATGCTTTACCTTTGCAGGGAAACGAAGAGGAAGTAACACCCATCAGGGTTTAATTAGAAGAACTAGCATGGTCTTTGATGTGATGTTCCCCATAATGTTTTCCTCAGAAGTATCTTTTTTCTCTTTTTGCTTCAGGTCAGAGAAAGAACCACAGTTTAAATTTATTTATTTCAACCACATGAACCTAGCAGAGAAAAGTACAATACACCTCAAGAAAACTCCCAGCGTCTCACTGACTTCTGTACAGCCAGAACTAATGAAGATTCTTGGGGACATTAATAGTGACTTTACAAGGTTGGTTTGTCAATTCAGGGTTTCTACCTATATTCTGGTTAGGGTGACTTGGGGTCACTTCCTAATAAAATGTTAAGCAATCTGTTCACCTGAATAGAAAGTTGTAAAGAGAGGAAGAGGGAGGCTGCCATAGCAAATGAACCCCATGCACACTGCTATACATCTTACATATTTTTAGCAAACTTTTATATGGTTCACATACAGTATATCGCTATACATGTTGAAGCTGTTCAGCTTTATCAAAGTCATCCCTCTCTGGTTAGTCCTTACTCCACTATACCAGGGCAGGATGGTACTCGCTGCTGAAGACTATATACCCGCCACCATATTGCCCAATTTTTCCATTATGTTTAACAACTTCCTGACCTGCCGCCGCAGTTCTACGGCGGCAGGTCGGCTCCCCTGCGCGAGAGCCCGTACAATAACGTCGGCTCTCTTAGCGGCCACTAGGGGCGCGTGCGCGCCCCCCGCTCGTCCCTGACTCCTGTGCGGGTGCCCAGCGGGCACGATCGCCGCCGGGCACCCGGGATTGCTCGTTACAGAGCGGGGACCGGGAGCTGTGTGTGTAAACACACAGCTCCCGCTCCTGTCAGGGGGAGAAATGCCTGACCGTCTGTTCATACAATGTATGAACAGCGATCAGTCATTTCCCCTAGTGAGGCCACCCCCCTACAGTTAGAACACACCCAGGGAACATACTTAACCCCTTCCCCGCCCCCTAGTGTTAACCCCTTCACTGCCAGTGGCATTTTTATAGTAATCCAATGCATTTTTATAGCACTGATCGCTATAAAAATGCCAATGGTCCCAAAAAAGTGTTCGAAGTGTCCGCCATAATGTCGCAGTACCGAAAAAAAAACGCTGATCGCCGCCATTACTAGTATAAAAAAAAAATGAATAAAAATGCCATAAAACTACCCCCTATTTTGTAAACGCTATAACTTTTGCGCAAACCAATCAATAAACGTTTATTGCGATTTTTTTTTTTTTTTTTTTTTTGTACGAAAAATATGTAGAAGAATACGTATCGGCCTAAACTGAGGAAAACAATTTTTTTTTTATATATTTTTGGGGGATATTTATTATGGTAAAAAGTAAAAAATATTTTTTTTTTTCAAAATTGTCGCTGTTTTTGTTTATAGCGCAAAAACTAAAAACCGCAGAGGTGATCAAATACCACCAAAAGAAAGCTTCATTTGTGGGAAAAAAAGGACGCAAATTTGGGAGCCACGTTGCACGACCGCGCAATTGTCTGTTAAAGCGACGCAGTGCCGAATCGCAAAAAGTGCTCTGGTCTTTGACCAGCAATATGGTCCGGGGGTTAAGTGGTTAACAGACCGCTACTATAGTTTCCACCTGCTGTTCCTCCACATAATCCAAGTGCTGCTGTGTGAGGATTACAGGATGCTAATATGAATAAAAAGTATTCAAGTGCTAGTGTTATTTAACAATTCAAATTATTAACTATTTTAAAGCGGTTGTAAACCCATTACAACCACTTTAACCTACAGGTAAGCCCAGATTAAGGCGTACCTGTAGGTGAAAGAAATATCTCCCAAACCTAAAAGGTTTAGGAGATATTTGCAGAAATAACGGCACCGATGTTTACGGCGCATGCACTGAGCGTGCCGTTTCTAGCGGCAATCATGCCGCTAGTGGCGGCAGACGTGCACATGTGCGGGAGTGACGTCAACGCGGCTCCGGCCAGTCACAGCGCCGGAGCCGCGATACCCGGAAGTCACCCCGGGAAAGCTGGCGGCGTCGGAGGAGGCAAACAAGGGGCACTGCGGGGGCTTCGATCTCGGGTAAGTAATACATAGTGAGCTAGTATGCTCTGCATACTAGCTCATTATGCCTTTTTCTTGCAGGGTGTATTTTTTATTTTGTTTTACCAAGAGGGTTTACTTCCTTTTTAATAAACGCATACATACATGGATTAAATTGTGTTTTCATGTTTACATGGAGTTGAGCTTCAACTGGGGAAGGAAATAAATCTTTTGTCTGAAGTAAAGCTCTCCTCTAATGGGCCGTACACACGACCGAACATGTCTGCTGAAACTGGTCCGCGGACCAGTTTCAGCAGACATGTTCGGTCGTGTGTAGGCCCGAGCGGACAGGATTCCAGCAAACATTTGCCCGCCGGGCCTTTTCCCAGCGGGCAAATATTTCTGGACTTGTTTTAAAACAGCCCGCTGGAATCCTGCCCGCTCGGACATGTTCGGTCGTCTGTACAGACCTACCGTACATGTCCGAGCGCCCGCCATCCCTCGCATGCGTCGAATGACTTTGACGCATGCGTGGAAGCATTGAACTGGCAGGGCCGCCCACGTCGCCACGTCATTGTCGCGGCGACGGCGCGGACACGCCCCGCGTATTGTTTACGCGCGGCTTTCTGTACGATGGTTAGTACAGCCACCATACAGAAATCCCCGGGCAGACATGTACGGTGAAAACGGTCCGGCGGACTGGTTTCATCTTACATGTATGCTCGTCTGTACGCGGCCTAAGACTCAGGCAAAAAAAAAGCTGGTTGGGTCCTAACCATTCCCTACTCATTTCAAAAAAGTTTTTGTTTCTTATACCTGATATACCTTACATTGCAATATTATATTATGCTAAATGGCAAGGGGAATGTAAAATTATTCTGGAGACATTTGTGATTACTACTTCTATAAATACTACACTGTCCATGTATTGCAAGCATTACACAAAAAGTGTAGCTGCTGACTTTTAATGACCACACTCGCCTGTCCCATGATCCAGCCATGCGGCCGCCCAAAGCCTTGGTTCTCTCCCCTGCGCCAGCATCACTAGTGTGGGCACCTGGCTGTGACAGCGCTGCGCCTTCTGAATGGCCGGGCAATCTTCTGGAACCTGTCCCAGAAGATTGCAGGGAGGGGAGAACTTCCGCTTGAGTCTCCTAGGCGGGCCGAGCGGAAGTGGGAGCTGGGTACCGGAACTCCGCTTTAATTAGACTGGGGTAGACCAAATCCAAAGCAACTGTGCATGGGCACCAATCAGCTTCTATCTTTTTATTTTCAAAGCTTAACTGAACAAACTGAAGATAGAAGCTGATTGGTTACTATGCACAGCTGCTCCACATTCTGTCGTCTCCAGTCTTTGTAAATTTCCATCATCATGTTTTATTGGTTGTTTGTGCTTTTTGCTTTATTCTGACAGATTTATGTTTTTTTCAGAGCGGATGAAGATGAAGAAATCATAGTAAAAGCAATGAGTGATTATTGGGTGGTAGGAAAGAAGTCTGACCAGCGGGAACTGTATGTCATCTTGAACCAGAAGAATTCCAATCTAATTGAAGTAAATGGTGAGCATTACATTTCTTTTTAAGGCATATATCATTTCTTTTTTATTCTTTGTCCAGAGCTTTTAATATTGCTTTACAACAATAGCAATAAGCCAGCTTTTAATATTGCACCCAGCAATGGCTCAATGGCAGCGATGTTATCCGGTGCATTTCCTCACCAGTTACCAACAGGACAAACAAACCGCAATGCCCCAACCTATAACTGTCTTTGCAGCAAGGAGCACGTGGAAGGGCAATGCATGTTGCAAAACAACAAACAAAAATGCCCAGTTCACTTGCCAGCTAGCCTGCATACAATCCAAATTGTCTTGTCTAACAGTTCATGTTAAAGTGGATGTAAACCCAAAAATTAGTATTTATTTTTTTGATGTCACAATGTAGAGAATACGATTTCCTATCCTCTGTGCCCAGTCTTGCCACACAGTTAATCCAGCGCTGAGCAATCCTCTTTTAATTGTTCAGTGAAATAAAACAGACTTGCAGATAAAAACCAAAGTCCTTGCTTGAGTGACAGGTTATTTACATATCTCGTGCACTAGCTTGCAGACATGCACAGCTTTATGTATATTCTGATGGCTGTTCACTGGAGCATTTCCTCATGACACTGAACTGTGTATCACCCCATATTTTGAAAACATTTAATCAAAACACAAGAAGGACAGCCAATCCTGGGAAAGCTGAAGGGCAGAGTAGAGGGGAGGGGGATGTGAATTGTGCAATTTTTACAGAAGCTGTACATGTCTGCAAGCTAGTGCACGATATATGTAAATAATCTGTCACTCAAGCAAGGACTTTGGTTTTATCTGGAAGTCTGTTGTATTTCACTGAACAATAAAAGAGGATTGTGCTGGATTAACTCTGTGTGGCAAGACGATGATGGGAAGTCTTATTCTCTACATTGTCACATCAAAAAAATGGGTTTACATCCACTTTAAATCCAGGGGGTTTATTTTGCACACTATTTACTACTACTGGCTATTCTAACCAATTGCGAGACAAGGAAGAAACACGCCAGAGCCCATGATCTTGGAAGCGGGATCTTACAGCGCCTTGAAAAAGTATTCATGCCTATTTTGTCATATTGCAAAATAAACGTAATATCTGAAAAGTGTGATGTGCATTTGTATTCATCCCCCTTTACTCTGATACCCCTAACTACATTTAAATGGAACCATTTGCCTTCAGAAGTCACCTAATTAGTAAATGCAGTCCACATGTGTGTAATTTAATCTCAGTATAAATACGGCTGTTCTGTGAAGCCCTCAGAGATTTGTTAGAGAACCTCCGTGACCAAACTGCATCATGAAGGACAAGGAACACACCAGACAGGTTAGGAAAAGGGTTGTGGAGAAGTTTAAAGCAGGGTTGGGGTATAAAAAAATATCCCAAGCTTTCAACATCTCACAGAGCACTGTTCAATCCATCACCCAAAAATGGAAAGAGTATAGCACAACTGCAAATCTACCAAGACATGGCCCTCCACCTAAACTCACAGGCCGGGTAAGGAGAGCATTAATCGGAGAATCAGCCAAGAGGCCCATGGTAACTCTGGAGGAGCTGTAGAGATCCACAGCTCAGGTGGGAGAATCTGTCCACAGGACAACTATAAGTCGTGCACTCCACAAATCTGACCTTTTTTTGGAAGAGTGGCAAGAAGTAAGCCATTGTTGAAAGAAAGCCATAAGAAGTCCTGTTTGCGAGAAGCCATGTGGGGGGCAAAGCAAACATGTGGAAGAAGGTTATCTGGTCAGCTGAAACCAAAATGTAACTTTTTGGCCTAAAAGCAAAATGCTATGTGTGGCAGAAAACTATACCTGCACATCACCCTGAACACATCATCCTCACTGTGAAACATGGTGGTGGCAGCATCATGTTGTGGGGATGCTTTTCTTCAGCAGGGACAGGGAAGCTGGTCAGAGCTGATGGGAAGATGGAGCCAAATACAGGGAACGGTTAGAAGAAAACCTGTGTTAGGTCTGTAAAAGACTTGAGACTGGGGTGGAGGTTCACCTTCCAGCAGGACAACAACCCTAAACATACAGCCAGAGCTACAATGGAATGGTTTAGATCAAAGTATATTCATGTGTTAGAATGGCCCAGTCAAAGTCCAGAAAATCCAATTGAGAATCTGTGGCAAGACTTGAAAATTGCTGTTCACAGACGCTCTCCATCCAATCTGACAGAGCTTGAGCTATTTTGCAAAGAAGAATGGGCACAAATGTCACTCTCTAGATGTGCAAAACTGGTAGAGACATCCCCAAAAAGACTTACAGCTGTAATTGCAGCGAAAGGTGTTTCTACAAAGTTTTGACTCGGGGGCTGAAAACAAATGCACACCACACTTTTCACATATTTGTAAAAAATATTATGAAAACCATTTATCATTTTCCTTCCATTTCACAGTTATGTGCCACTTTGTGTTGGTCTATCACATAAAGTCCCAGTAAAATACATTTACGTTTTTGGTTGTAACCTGACAAAATATGGCAAATTTCAAGGGGTATGAATACTTTTTCAAGGCACTGTATGTGCGTGTCAGCGCATACAGGTTTTATAGGATGTACAGAAAGTTGTCCAGGCACCTGAACGTCCTTTCTTTGAGATAAGCAGTACTTTAAACCTTTATCCAACTCGCATGTGCATTTTAACCACTTAGGATCCGCGCTATGGACAAAAGACGTCCACAGCGCGGCTCTCAAGTGCCGGGTGGACGTCCCTGGACGTCCTGTTGTTGTTGTTGTTCCCTGTGCGCGCCGCTGGGGGCACGCAGCGGGGAAACAACGTGCCCGGCGCATTGCTCGGGAGCCGATGCGAGTGCCTGGCGGGCGCGATGTCCGCCAGACACCCGCGATCGTCGGTGACACAGCAGGACGTGGAGCTCTGTGTGTAAGGGAGAGAGGAGACCGATCTGTGTCCCTTTACATAGGGACACAGCATCGGTCACCTCCCCCAGTCACCCCCCACACAGTAAGAACACAATGAGGGAATACATTTAACCCCTTCCTCACCTACTATTGTTAACCCCATCACTGCCAGTCACATTTATACAGTAATTAGTGCATTTTTATAGCACTGATCGCTGTATAAATGTGAATGGTCCCAAAATTGTGTCAAAAGTGTCCGATACGTCCGCCGCAATATCGCAGGCATGACAAAAAAATCGCAAATCGCCACCATTACTAGTAAAAAAAAAATAAAAAAAATCATCATAAATCTATCCCCTATTTTGTAGGCGCTATAACTTTTGCGCAAACCGATCAATATACGCTTATTGCGATTTTTTTTTTTTAACAAAAATATGTAGAAGAATACGTATCGGCCTAAACCGAGGGAAATTTTTTTTTTTTTTTTAAATAAATGGGATATTATTATAACAAAAAGTAAAAAATATTGTGTTTTTTTTCCCCAAATGTTCTGTCTTTTTTTGTTTATAGCGCAAAAAATAAAAATCGCAGAGGTGATCAAATACCACCAAAAGAAAGCTCTATTTGTGGGGAAAAAAATATAAAAATATAATTTGGGTACAATGTTGTATGACCGCGCAATTGTCATTCAAAATGCATCAGTGCTGAAAGCTGAAAATTGGTCTGGGCACGAAGGGGGTTTAAGTGCCCAGTAATGAAGTGGTTAAGCTGAACACTTTCACAGAACTCTTCCACTCTTGCACATGTATATTGAATGGAGATGGGAGGTCTAAAAACTGACGTTCTTGCTATCTGAGGTTACAGATTTCATTGTACATGTGTGTCACAACGTTATTAAATCTGGTCAATCCTACGTTTTGTCTAATCTTTGTAGGAATCTGACTTCCAAATTCTTCATACCCCTAGCTCTGTGTATGTCTCTTATGAGAAACCCTGCTGCTCCGACTGCAATTGAAGTGCCACCCTTGCTAATATCTCCATGCTATGCCTTTCTTAGCCAGGTCATGTTACCGCAATGGTTTTGTGTTTCTGTTCCATGCTAAACTTTGGACGCATTCCGAGACGTCATCAATATTCATCCCATCGTTTTTCAACAGATGGTCTTAATAATTAAAATCTAGGCTCTCTCTCACACCTTGACATTGAAGGCATTTCTGCAGGCAGGTCTCATTTCAGTGTGATAATCCCCTCCCCCCCCCCTCCCTAGGGTATAAATGTCATGATTAAACCTAAAGTGTCATTTTAGTCAATGCAGGTGTCAGTGTTGTCATCCAAGTGTTTTGACAACCATAATTGTCACTTATTTAAATGATTGATGTCTAAGTAATGATTGATGTGCAGGAAATAGGTGCGTGCACGTGTGTGTGTGTGTGTGTGTTGGGGGTCAGGCTGTAATTACATCTCCTTTTGAATGTATGGGTATTAATAACGTCTGCTTCTGTTTTCAGCCTATTGGTTGCACAGAGTTATTACAAGCCATTAAAGAAGTCTTCAAAGGACTGTTTGTATCTAAAATGGCCATATCATACAACACAGTTATCATTTTACAAAACCGGCAGCCCTGTGTTCTAAAACGTGGCTCCCAAACAAAATTTGCGTCCTTTTCTTCCCACAAATAGAGCTTTCCTTTGGTGGTATTTGATCACCTCTGCGATTTTTTTTTTTTTTTTTTTTTTTTTGCGCTATATACAAAAAAAGAGCGACATTTTTGAAAAAAACAATATTTTTTACTTTTTGTTATAAGAAAAATCAAATAAACGAAATTTTAGTCAAACATTTAGGCCAAAATGTATTCAGCCACATGTCTT